>NC_046660.1:148608973-148640766 GCF_010883055.1 Belonocnema kinseyi
CGTTGATTACGAATCTGCCATCCATTGACCTCTGTCGCATCAGGATCAAGGTCATTTGAAGTTCAAATCGAGAAAAAACGGTAGAAAAAAATACGTTATAGTCCCTGGGTGAATGCATGATGCCGTCATGGCAGGCTCAAGAAGTCGTACTATACAGAGATTAGGAACCTCAGTATCGGCAACTGGTCAGGGTGAGCAAGCGGGCCCGCAGTCGTCGCCATTAAGCGACCGCAGCTCTTCATTGGTGGGAAACTTGGCCAATGTTGAGTCAAATATTACAAGTCAGAATGTAAATGTTGATTAGCATATAACTTTGCCTTTTAGTTCATTCAACTTCATTCAACTTCGAAAATCTCCATGACTATATAAGTGGATCTATTAAAAATAAAGCTAATAGAAGCTCACGAACTTGTCTAGCAATACTGTTCCTGATTACACGAAGATCAGTAGGTAGAGCTATTACATCTGCAAGAAAAGCTCTACTGGACAAGTTCGTACCCTTTCATCTAGGCTTACACCACATCAGCAGAGAAGATTTCATAAATCTTCATACAAGAGAATTAGCTCAAGCTTTATTTGCGGATGGAAAAGATGTTGTAATTTTAGTTGCTGATGGTACATACATTCATATAGAAAAAATCAGTAACTACGTGTTTCAACGTCGCATTGCTGAAAGAATGCTTTCACTAAGTAAAAAAGGAAATGTTTTACAAAAAATAACTACGTTCATGAGATACACGGTAGAGTGATGAGGGGATAAGAAGAACGAGGGAGGTAGATGGGCAGGTGCTGAATGACGTGGAGATACAAAAGCAGCTAAGGAAGATGAAAAGGTCCAAGGCAGCAGGGCTGCCTTAGAAAGGCGTATTCACTTCGGTGGATAGGGGGTGATTGTGGAAGTCGATGGAAAATATATAAGTGGAGAGAAGCCTGATCGAGAGGATAAGGGAGGTATATGAGAAGACGAAAGATAGGATGAGAAGAGAGGAGAAGCCACTTCGCTACCTGACTTTCCACAATTGACGATCGATGACCTTCAACGAATTACAATCGGTGTGTATCAGATTAAACAAGCAGCATCCTACACGAGAGAGCACCTTGATATTGATGGTAACTACATGCTCCAAGTGCATAAAGAAAGAAAAGATATTGTAAGGATTCATATGCAGTCTCGACACACAACCTCAAAACAATATCAACTTTGGATCCAATATGAGACACATAGTTTCGATCCAATTAAATGTTGGTATTGCCAATGCAAGAATGGTGCTAGAGTGGTAGGTTGTTGTGCTCATATAGCGTCAGTACTGTGGTACTTAGGTCATTATAGATGGTTGAACCACGCCCCTCAATACAGCAGTGATCATTATCACGAATTTTTGATCGACGCAGCTGACTTTGAAGTTTCAGATGAAGAAGCAGAAGAAGAAGTAGAAGCAGAATCAGTAGCAGAATGATAAAAATCAAAGGAGTGAATGTAAGAAAAGGGAACTAAGTTAATCAATCACCCCAGTGAGAGGCAAGGGGACTCACGTTAATCAAGCACCCCAGTAAAGGGCAAGGGGACTCACATTAATCAAGCACCCCAGTGAGAGGCAAGGGGACTCACATTAATCAAGCACCCCAATGAGGGGAAACTAAACTTACGAAAATATAACCTAAGTTAACCAAAGTACACAGTAACCTTCAAGCACTAAACCAACGACAGTACGACCTAAGTACGTTGAAACCTGCGAGTCATAAACCTATGACACGTTCACCTCAGTACACAGTAACCTACAAGCACTAAACCTACGACACGTTCGCCTAAGTACGCAGTAACGTGAACCCCTCATCCTACGACAAGTTAACCTAAGTAGACAGTAATCTTCAAGCAATAAACCTACGAAATTATAATCTAAGTACGTAGAAACCTACAAGCCCTAAACCTACGACAAGTTAACCTAAGTACGCAAGAACCTACACCCCTGAACCTATGACAGGCGCAAGCCAGGCACGTAGCCGGATCGTGGAACAACTCCGTTGCCCATCGTCATCACGTGTAATGCCCTGGTTGCAACCAAACGTTGTAAGCTGACGTGATAAAGTTCATTGACCCAAAAAACCTTCACATGAATTTTTTCAGATTTTTTAAAAAGAATTTTCCAAATTGACCCTTAAAGGATCTTAAATTGACCTCAATAGGACCTTTTTGGTAAGACACATGATATATTCGAATTCAGCGTTTTTTATCGATTTGACTTTCAAATGACCTTCAACCTGACGCGGTAAAGTTCAACGGATGCTACGTTCCTAATCAACGACCCCGAAAACGTATAACGTACTTTTTTCAGCGTTTTTTATCAATTTGACCTTCAAATGACCTTCAAATGGTCTTGAACCTGAAGCGATAGAAGTCAACGGATGCCAGATTTGTAATCAGCGGCCCCAAAAACCTATAACATATTTTTTTCTATTTTTCTCCCGGTTTTTCTCGATTTGACCTTCAAATGACCTTCAAATAACCTTGAACCTGAAGCGATAGAGGTCAACGGATGCCAGATTTGTAATCAGCAACCCCGAAAACCTATAACATATTTTTTTTCCAGCGTTTTCTTTCGATTTGACCTTCCCATGACCTTGAACCTGACGCGATAAAGGTCACCAGACACCAGGTTCGTAATAAGCGACCCCAAAAACCTATAACATATATTTTTTTTTATTTTTTACCGTTTTTTCTCGATTTGACCTTCAAATGACCTTCAAATGACCTTGAACCTGAAGCGATAGAGTTCAGCGGATGCCAGATTCGTAATTAGCGACGCCAAAAAACTTTAACGTATTTTCTTGGATTTTTTTACCGTTTTCTCTCGATTTGACCTTCCAATGACCTTGAACCTGACGCGATAAAAGTCAAAGGACGCCAGATTTGTATTCGGCGACCCGGGAAACCATAATAAACCCGAGTCAACCTCAGAATACATGTTTAAGAGTGTCAAATCTCTCGAAAATACAGTTAGTGGGTAGTGGTGTTTCCTATATTTGTAGGGGGGGTGGCTGGGGGGGTGGAGGGTAGTCCGTTTAGCGTGCAATCGACTCGGGATACTTATAAGATACTACCATGATTTTTTCAGATTTTTTGGTCCAAAAATAAATTAGGCCAAAAACCGGCCTTACCGACCCTCCCCCTTTCTTGCTGGGTCCGTATCTGTCATTTTCGTGATCTTAACTTTTCCCAATCTTAGTTTCATAAATTTTTCCATTCACTCTACTTTTATTTTAAAAATGAAAATTTTCATTTCTTTAGTTACTCGTTCTGAGAAACTGCTTGATTCTTTATTCTTGAAAACCCGTTATAATCTTCAAATAACCTTCATATTATCTTTCTACGACTTTATTTCGTTTAAAAATAACATTTCCCCCTCTAAAATCGTGAAAACATCAACTAAATGTAATGATACGCTTGGCCTTGGTCTTGACCTAGGTTACTTTGTCACCGGTGTTGACTTCTTGTCCCCTATTCTTTTGAAATTATGTATTCACGTTACTTTCACTTTTAAAATCTAACATTTTTTACTGATTTATCTCAACTTTTCTATTGCTGATTATTGCTATTGCTATTATTGCTATTATATTCTATTGCTGATCTATTCTATTGCTTCTATTCTATATATAAATTATTTTTCCGTCACTTCTCTAAAATCTCCTTAAATACATACTATTCTATTCTTACACTTTTCTTCTATTTCGTTCCTAATCATTTGTTGAAATTTCTTTATACGAGTTTTTCAATTTATTTAAATCTACACAGTCCAAGAAGTAATTTGGTTAACCTAATGGGGATTTATGTTCAAATTCAGAGGTTGTGATCCTCGCCTTCTTTTGACTGCTTCAGCAGAATTAATATAATCAGTTTTTTTCGTAAATTGATTTTTATTTTTGTTACTATTTTTAGCTTTTAACTTGTTTTTTCTAGTAATTCCTTTAGCAGAATCAATAAGATCGGTAATAGTTGAAGATTGATTTTTTTTATTTTATAGTCTTTTTTGTTTCTAACTTTTTTCTATTCCTATCCTCTTGGGCTTTTTCTGAAATTTCATTGCGCCGTTTTCGTTTTTGCTTTTTAGCTTGCTTAGTCTTAGCTTTATTTTTTTCAACTGATTTTCCCTAATAATTCATTTATTACCTGTAGTGAAATTTGATCCATCAGACATTTCAAATTCTGATTGCGTCACTTTATTAAATTTTGGAGTGAAGCAATTTAGTTTGCTTTTTTAAACAAATTTTGCTTTAATCCTTGTAATAAAAAGTAGTTATTTATAAAAATTACTGTTGAAATGAGAACGAAACCTCAAAAATCGTACTGAGGTCTCAAATTTGTGAATCCACATTTTTTAAACTGACACTGTGTGTTGTTTTGGACGGATGTTAGACTACAGAGTAGGTTAGAGATAAAGCAAGTTTCAAATGAGTGAAACATAAGGCTGATATTAAACTGACACCACAAATGAAAAACCACTAAATTAAAATTTTAAGAAAACTATTCTCTATATAATGCTTTAGTAAATTTTAATGACATTTAACATTCCTGTTTTTAAATTAATAAAAATCTTAATGTATTTATTAATAAAAATGGATTCAATCAAACTTCTTTTATGTATATTAATTTCTTTAGCTACAACTGCAATATAGTTAATTTCAAAATAAAAATGATGATTTGATTGCCATGCATGTTGTGATAATCCTGAATTTCGATTTCCAAGTTTACAATCTATTTTATGTTTATTTATACGAATTTTAAGTCTCCTGCCCGTTTCTCCGATATAAACCTTGTTACAGCCTTTGCATTTTATCAAATATACAATTGCAGATACGTTCCCTTTATTGTCTTTATCTTTACTTCAAAAACAAGGGAATTGATTTAATGTGCGGTTATTTGTAAAATACATATTTATATAATATTTTTTAGTGAACTTCTAAGAAGTTTTGAGAGATTTTCAATGTACGGTGAAGAAACTTTCATGTCTGTTGTTTGATTGGTTTCATTGTATTTTCTATTTTTGGAAGAATTATTATAAATTTCAAACAGTCTATCTTTAATTACATTATTGATTATTTGCAATGGATAATTGTTTTGTACTAAACTTTCTTTTAACTGACTTAATTTTTTTTCGGAATTTTATATCACTTAATTGGACAGACCTTTTTACTAATGTTTTCATTTACCCTATTTTTTGAGCAAATAATTTATGTGAATTACAGTTTAATTAACGTCCTGACCATGGAAGTTTCTTGTACAAATTTGTGATTAAGTTTCCATCTGAAGTCTTTATAATTGATAAATGAAGATATGTTATTGCATTATTTTTTTATTTTTCTATGGTAAATTTTATTGAGTCTTCTAAGCTGTTAAAAGTATTTAAAAACTATCTAATTTGTATGATGAAATTACAGCAAGGATGTTATCCACATATCTTTTATAAATGATATGAGTGAAACTTAAACTATGAAAGGCTCTTTATCTAAATGTTTCATAACTCAATTTGCTATGATTGGAGATAATACTATCGAATACTATCGAACATTGACACTATCGCCAGCGTAACTATTGAATGCAAATGAGAAACTTTAATAATTTTGACTGTTTCGTTTGAATCCCAACTATTTTTCCTGAAACTGCTTTTAAACAATTTGAAATATATTAAGCTAGATTATATGTAAGAGATGTGTATTATGACCGTATAACAAATTTATTTTTATTCATAAAGAATAACTACGTTCATGAGATACACGGTAGAGTGATGAGGGGATAAGAAGAACGAGGGAGGTAGATGGGCAGGTGCTGAATGACGTGGAGATACAAAAGCAGCTAAGGAAGATGAAAAGGTCCAAGGCAGCAGGGCTGCCTTAGAAAGGCGTGTTCCCTTCGGTGGATAGGGGGTGATTGTGGAAGTCGATGGAAAATATATAAGTGGAGAGAAGCCTGATCGAGAGGATAAGGGAGGTATATGAGAAGACGAAAGATAGGATGAGAAGAGAGGAGATATTCTCTGAGAGTTTCTGGATGGATACAGTGTTGAGAAAAGAGTTTCTGCTTAGCCTAATGCTTTTTGTAATTTTAGTCGCGGATATCTGAAAAGTAATCTAGCCACCGGAGTGGTGGGAGGAGTTAGGGGTCAGGGAGTCAATATATTGTCACTCGGATATGCTGATGACATAGAGCTGCTAGCAAAGAGCAAATAGGCTTTGAAGTATATAATGAAAAGATTAAGAAGATACTTGGACAAAAAAGATTTAAATAGTAGATAAGTATGAGGTATTAGCCGCGGAGGCTTGAAATTCGAGGCAAAGCGTGAAAGTAGCGACATGCGTGCGAGGAGAGGCGAAGCAAGGGAATTATGAGCAAGTCAATTTTTTTAAGCCATCGGGCCAAAAAATAAACGTTTATTTAACGTCTATATAACCTACAGAGCAGGACGCTTACATCTGGCACTCTTGAGAAGGAAACAGGTGTCGACAATTGAAACTGAGGCACAAGATCTTCTTCCTGAGCCGGAGTACCCCTTGGCGCGTCCATCGATAAATTTACTAGATTTGACAAAGATTTCTGCAGTCTCTATCTGGATTGAAGAGGACAAACTCATAATATTCTTAAACATCCCGCTTTTAGAAAGAATCAAATATCACATGTGTAAATCGAACCGAACACGAACCCTAAGGAACGACCAAGGGAATAGGACTAGACTTGCATACATATCACCACAGAAAAAATATCTGCATAACGTTGGATGTTGAACAACGAAATTACATATTCATGGATGAACATAACCTTTAAGCCTGTTACCCGATATATGGCCGATTTCTGTGCCATGTGTCCCAAGTTGTATTCGATGTGGTTGTGGCACCGATGTGTCACCCGAGGTGACATTAGATCCTTGATCCTCTTTTCCATTGAAGTGGCACAGTGATTCTCCGCTCAATTCGAGGCTGTTCATGCATTGTGTGCTTCTCGGCATGCTTAGGCTTTCTTATTCCTGTTGCCCAGATAGACTTAAACTATTTTCTTGCGCAATTTTTTCTTTTTTATTGCGCTCTGGATAACTTCTAAAGCTTCAATAACTTTCGTTACTTCGCTTTTTATGTCCGTATTAAGATTGCTTAGCCTGGATCGACTAGAAGTCTCTCCATTCTGTTTCTGTGTGGGGTTGTTTGCATTTGCCAGTACCATAAAAGATTCGCCAGCGCGTCGAGCGTGGAGGGCGGGCCGAAATAGCTGGGAACGGCTATACCCTAGGACCTTTGTTCTACCCCAATTGCCTGGGGCTCGGCGTTCATTTCACTAGTCTCGGAAAACACGTACGGATTGGAACTTACCCAAGGCACTGCAGACTCCGACGCCTGCAGTCAAGATGCACTCCCTGATTAAGGCCCGAAGGGGCTGGATTTTGATTCCATGCTGCTGCTGACATCTCGGCAGTGCAAGCACACGTCAGCCCCTTTCCACGTAAGCGGATTAGACAGACGTGGTTCGGAGCAGGCTCAGTGAGGCACAGTAGGGAACAATCGTGGATTTCACTCAGTGTATCCTTTATATTTTATTTTGGCCTTACCCTTGGTTTCCAGCGAACATTTCTCTGTCCGCCATCTAATGACGTGCTATGTATGGGTAACAGGCTCCCACTGTGGGTCTTATTTATAATGAAAAAGATGTTAGTGTTAAAACAACATTATATTGAAATTCGATTACAAACAAACTTCACTTAAATTTCTTTTCATTTCAGGGCAAAATGATAATACTAGATCTGCAATCAGAACAGTTTCCTCAGTACGAAAGATTAAGGTCTTATTATGGTCAACCCTTTATTTGGTGTATGCTTCATAATTTTGGAGGTACTCTTGGCTTGTTTGGTTCAGCACAAATCATAAATGAGGTACTTTTTATTTAAATATTTTTTAATATAATATAATCGAAAATTTGAAACATGATATAGGGTCGTGTTCACAAATGTGTTACCAATAAAGTATTAAAGAAATATTAGCTTAATTTAAGCTCAAATCTAGAAAACTTATTCTGAATGCTAATCATTATGATTTTTGTTAAAGAATAATGCTTTAATCTGAGCAAACTTTATTAAAAAGCGGTAATTGTAAATTTGGCCAAAAAGAAAACTACCCGTCATACAATATGATGAATAGAAGCATTTACATGGATGAGAAAGTTTAAATAAAATTAAAATTCAAGATTCCATATTCAGATATGTTTATTTACTACTTTTTAATAAGGTAATGGACTGTAATTGCAGTCACAAATGCCAACGTGATTAATGCATTTTAATCACGAAGCTAATAGTTACTTGTGATAAAAGCAGCGGCGGACTAGCGTGGACCTTTCGGGTGGGCGCCCACTCTCGCCCCTGTTGGCGTGTCATACTGTCCACCTTTTTTTTCTTTTGTGATTTTTGTTTCTATGTTAAAAAAGCGCCCTCAAACATCCTTTCCACCCTGCGCTCAGAAATCCAGTCCGCCGCTCGATAAAAGTGCTTGAAGGTGAATGCTTTCAACAAGCGTTATTGTTGCAAAACATTACCCGTGGGTTACAGCTGCAATTAGACGAGTAGTAATTTCATGATACGCACCTGTTTTACACACTGTTCTTTGCAGTATCTGTCTGAGAAAGTTGTACGTCAAAGGCCACTTCAAAACAGCTGCAAGTATGCCTGTCCTATGTCGCTTTTAGACTAAAGTGAAGACTGATGTGCTAGTTTGCTCCAGATTTTGAAGCTATTTTACTTAAAAGAGTCTTTTTACAAATTATATAGAAGAAAATAAGGTTCAACTTTAGAGGTGTTTGTTGAAAACAGTAATTTTATTTACTCTCAACATAATTTGAGTGATAATACACAATCAGTGTTTAAGATAGTGTTTGAAGTGTCAGAAAGAGAGAATGAGGCGTAGTGACGCACATAGAGCATCCAATAGAGGAAGAGCGATGCTTTATGACCCAGAGAAACATCAACACCAAAGTTTCTCTCAAGCCTAAAGATCTGGCTGAAATGGATAACGAGCTTCGTGGACATTTTTCCGGAGAATCCGACCTCTGGACTATCAATTATTGTATGTATAATGCAGCGAGAGCTTTTGCCTATACAAACCGTAAAACAAAATCAACGGTTGATCCTAAGACCAAAAGACGAATGCATGAACTTGCCCATAAAGATAGGCTGAGCAAAACAGTACGCGTTCCGCATTCAGTGTGTGATTGACGACATTACATCTGGCAGAAATTTGACCACCAAGGTTCGAAAGTTCGCGCGGGAACTCCGGACCCGTTATCACACACTTAACAGGTCAAAGCTGCTGACCATCAGGCAGCATATTGTTGAGAGAATGCGGATACTATCTGAAGCTAAGAGAAGTTTCGAGCGGAGAAAGAGGTGGGTCAGAGAAAATAAACAGTTTCTCTCTGACCTATCTCGACTCTTCCAAGACCCTTCAGTTACTGTCGAACACCCGCCCAAACCAGAGGAGGTCGAAGTATTTTGGAGAGAAGTCTACGAAGTGCAGCAAAGATTGGACGAAGACTCAGAAAATATAAATAGCTTCGAAGGGCTATGTGATGCCCTCATAACACCTGATAAAGAATGCCCACCCATCACTACCGAGGAGGTGAAAAAAGTATTGAGAGGGATGAAGAACTATTCCGCAACGGGACCAGATCCTATCAAAACCTTCTGGCGGAAGACGTTTCCTTCAACCCATCAGCATTTGGCAGGTATTTCCACCTCACATTTAAAGGCGGAAGAGCCGATTCCGGAGTGGTTAATGGAAGGGCGCACAATACTCCTGCCACTATCTCTAGCACTTCTCCATTCTGACGGGTACTTCTGCGGCAAACTTGCAGATCGAAAGTACAAGGTCACGCATGTATTTTACATGGACGATCTTAAGATATATGCTAAAAACAGAGAGCAACTACATCTAGCTCTAGGGATTGTCGAACGATATACTAAGGAAATTGGAATTAAATTTGGATTAGATAAATGCGCCAAGGTTTATTTAAAGCAAGGAAAACTTAATGTCATCCCTGAAGATCCTTAGCTCGTTGATAGAAGCGCTTTACGATTTGGTCTTTCTAACTGTCGGCGAGGAACAAAGTATCTGCAACGAACATCCTTGCCGTCCCGGTAGTATTCTATTCATTTGGAGTAGTTCCATGGACGAAGAACGAGCTCAGATCCCTTGATATCGGGACAAGATAGGTTATGCACATGAACAAAAGCATGCATCTTAAGTCTTCCGTTCCGCGACTGTACATCTCACGCCGTCAAGGTGGTCGTGGAATATTGAGTCTTGAATATCTTCACAACAGGATTATTCTGGGTACAGCACATAGAGTTGCAAATGGAAGAGACCCTCTTCTTAAAATGGTCAGGAATCACGAAGAAGTAACCAAAGGAGCGTTTCTGTACAAAGCAGCGGAGGAGACTGCTGAAGCACTCGGACTTAACTTCATTATTAGGAGTGAGCAAAATGCATCAAATCTTATCTATCTCGAGTACTCACTCCTGAAAGCCCGGATTAAGAAAGCACAAGAGAAAAACTTTCGTGAACAGCTCCTCGATAAGCGGATACACGGTATCTTCCACATAAATGTAAAGGATCAGTCAATGTCTTGTGAGTTAATGTTTGCTTTCCTGGAATCGCCCGGATTGAAGTCTGGTGAGGAGGGTTTCATTTTGGCATGCCAAGACCAAAGATATTATAAGCATAGATGCGGCACGGGAGGTCGGAGTGGGAGAACGATATATATATATATATATTATATATATATCTAACTACATTTTTGCATGCCTCGAGGTGCTGCCCTCTTCAACTTTTCGATGTTTCTATGGCAACCGCGTCTTTTGTCAACGTCTACGGGAGGGGTGGGGCCAAGGCGAAAGCCAAACCGAACGTGCCGGTGATTTTCTGTTTCTCGATTCTCGCGCTTGCCTTCGCCAGCCATATCTATAGCTGACTCAGGGCTGTCCATGCACGCCGAAAATATTAAAATTAATGAGGGCCTAAAATTATTATATTTATTATGTTAAAATTAATTAATTTCTTTTACGGTTCTTTTTAAAGGGACATTTTCGAGATAGTAAATAAATTTAAAATTATTCAGAATTTAGTTAAATGAAACAGTTAAATTAATCCCTCATCTCGTTTCTTTTAAAAGAGAAATTTTCGAAATACTATATAAATAAGTTTCAAAAAATTCTCGTCATATTTTAGAATTGTAGCGAAATTTCAAACATTATTCAAAAAATATAATTTTTACAAAAATAGTAAACTGAAGGTTCGAATACTTCACTGTATAAATTTATCCTGCATGTATTTTAAATCCTAAAATATTGTATTATTTTTTCGCATAATCAAGGTATAATTCAAGTATTATTTACACTTCTATGTAGTGTCGAATTGACAATTTACATTTAATTCCGATGAAAAATTTAACGTTTTCACTACTCATTTAATTATTTATCAAAATTATATTAAAATTCTTATGCTCATCAGAATTCACAACTTCAAAGAAATCCAAACAAAGAATCGAAGAATCCAAAAAAATTCTAAAGAAATATAATGCTTTGCGGGGTGCCTCTCAGCAACTAAGGCTATTACCAAAAAAATGAAAACGGAAAGAATTCCAAAGAATTAAAATAATTCAATAATTTTTTGCGAGCCGGGAAATGACCGGAAATTTGGTCAATCTTGCAGGAATATGATTTTAAAAAACTAGATTTAACAAATAAGAAAAAAACACGGAAAAGTTCATTAACAAACGAATCCTACTTTAATTTTCTACCACATTGTTAAATCATTAATCAAAATATACTAATTTAGAACTTAACAATTGCATTTTTAATAAAAAGACGAGGTAAAAAAAATCAAGAAAATTAATTTTCGACCAAAAAGATAAATTTTCAACAAAACAAAAGAATGTTCTAAAAAATAATTAAATTTTAAACTTATAAAGTATAAATTTCTAACAAAAATGTAAAATTGCAAATTTTCAGATGAAAAATTAATTTTGAACAAAACAAAAACCCAAAATGTCAAGAAAATTACATGTTACATGTTAAAAAAATATTAATTTTCAACTAAATCGAGAAATTAAATTTTCAACAAAAGAGTCAAACCCAAAGAACAAGAAGAATCCAAAAATATGAATCTTTAATGATAAAGTTCAACTTTTAAGCAAGTCGTTTAATTTTCAATTAAAGAAGATAAATTGCGAAAAAAAATAGTTAAATTTTTAACCAAAGAAATGAATTTTCCAGCATTGTATTAATGATCTACCAAAACAAGACGAAATTCAACAAAATATATTAATTTTTAAGAAAATTTTTGAACTTTAAAGCCGGGAGGAGCAATTTTAAACCAGAAAATAATAATTTTTAATAAAAATATCAATTTAAATAAAAAATGAAATGTTTATGTTGTTAGTTCAAAAAAATTAATTCTCATTTAAAAAAAACGAATTTTCAACAAAATAGTTACATTTTTAACAAAAGAGTTCAGCCTAAAAATGACTTTTTATCCGTAGAAGATTCATTTTCTAAAAATAGAATAGTTAAATATTCGACCAAAGAGGTGAATCTAAAACCAAAAGAATAATTTTTTTACAAAGTAGTTCAACTTTTAACCAAGATTCTGAATTCCTAACGAAACAAGATGACTTTTTAACAAAATAGTTGCATTTTTTACAGAATAATAAAATTTGCAACTGAATACTAGAATTTTTAAACAAACGATTTGAATCTTCGTAACTTTTCTTCCACTAACCCCCAACCCCTGTACGAACCATAGTTGTTAGCATGACATCCCCCCCATACAATTGGTAATGCAGTTTACTGACGACCACCTAAAGTTTCGATTTTTGTATTTAATAAAATTATCCTTATAATATATAGTTTAAAATTTGTTTAGCATAAAAAAACACAACGAAAAATCGACAAGACACAGAAAACGAAATTACAACAATTAAAAGAATGACAGAGATCAAGTATATTGAGACTATACTTAAGAAACTTTATTTTTAATTTTATTTATATTCGATAAAATATCAATATTACAGAGAAAAGTAACAGCGTTTTACTTTCAAGAATTCAAATGATATAAAAACTGAAATTAATAACAACAATTAAAGGGCCTCTAATGTTTCTCATTCTCATCATTTATGATTGAGAAAGGATAAGAAAAGAAAGGTCCGAAAAGAAAGAACGAGTTCGTTAACAGCCATTTTGGATAAAAATACAAATTTCGGGACCATTTTATGCTTTTTAAAAGCCCTACAAGATTATCATACAAACTTTTTGGATTTTCTTGTAAAATTAAAAAATATAATTTTTTTTGCACAAAAAATAATGAGATATGAAAAATCCCATTTTGTGGTCAAACTATGCAGGATACGAAAGAAGATGAATCAACAAGAATTGCGTCGTGAAAAAATGATACAAGTGACGAAAAAAAATGACTTAACAAAAGTTATTTACCCGAAAAAGAGCTACAAATTTGTTATGAATTATTTTTTGACATGAGACGTAGTTTTGGTATTGATCATACAAATGGTATTGAAAATAAAAATGAAAAATTTGTGGAAAAACAACAAAAGCTACAAAAACAAATTAATAGAAAAAAGTTATTCGCCCAAGAAAGTGATGCAAATTTGTATTCATTTATTACATTCTTATTATTTATGATGGAGAAAGTATTAGAATTGCCCGAAATTTGACACCACAACATTCAAATTTTGAACGAAATGAGGCAAAATACGACGAAAAGTCTAACAGAGAAATGATAGGTTTTTAAAAATCCTACAAAATTTCTTTAAACCACTTTTCAATAGGACTCGTAATTTTGTTTCATCGTAAGTAATATATGCAGATAATCGGAATTTCCAATATTACGCTAAAGGCGCAAGATACGTAAAAAATCTGAAAGAAGACTTGTAGGATATTTTGCTTTATACATGTATAAAAAATAATATGAAATCCAAAATCCTATTATTAGCATAACAACGCGAGATAGGGAAAAATGTCTAAAAAAACGATTGTAGTTTTTAAGTTTATTTTAAGGTGGTTCATAAAATATAAATTTACAACTGTCTGTCAAAAAACGAGTGCTCAGCGTGAGTGTCACGATAATATTGTTTACATTAAAGCCTACAGAGCTTTGAGAAATTTAATCTTTAACTATACTTATTTGAGCAATAAATTCAAAATATGAACACGCATATAAATACAGCGATCTAAAGAGATGTTTTTGATAAAGTTTCATTCAAGCATTCTAAATGTAAAGAATAAATATCTGAGCGGGAATTGCGGGAATCAAAAGACGCGCGCCCCAGGCGCGCACAAACTTGCGAACCACGGGCACAGCGCATGATGAGAATGTGCCCGCGAGAATAAATAGTTCATTTACGGATTATTGTATTACAAACTAACAATTATGAGATAAATGTGTTTGAAACTTTCCAATAATTTTTGACCTTTTAGTTTAAATTGAGAAATATTAGGAAAAATATTTATTTATTCTGATCAACCACTCGAGTAAAATTCAAAAATACATTTGTTCAATTTTTAAATTATGGGGTTCTCAATTTAAAAAATCGGGACATAATTTACAAACATAGTAAGATGCATAAATATCTATAAAATATTATATAAACAAATAAAATAAAAGATATATTTATTATATAATTTTATCGTTTCAATGTAATATATTTAATTCATAATTAATTACACAAACATAGAAATTTACGAATTATTGTTTACTTAACTTAATAATCGTGAGGGAGGCGGTATTCCTATAAAATTTACCTCTACATCTAAATACTCCAAATCGCTAATTATACATGCGAGAACGCAGTACGATCATATTTATTTTAAAAATTAATTATTTTAAATTTCAACTCAATATGTTTATCAATTAAAACTTTTAATGTCTTCAAACGTATAGTTTCATTTAGTAGAATTTCTACCGCTTTTTATCAAAACAACAAAATAATATTATTCATAGACAGTAAATTTTAATTGCAAAATGACTAATTTTTTCCATAAAAGATTTCAGCAAAAAATATTTATTACAATACAATCACATTTTAATTCAATTTAAAAGTAAATCTTATATATCTACGTATTTTCGTGATGCGAAATTTATTCAAATAATTGATTCATTAATTGAAAATAATAAATCAAAATTCTCGATATAAGATTTGTATCTTATATTTTTAAGTATTTAGTATTTACCGACTTAGTATCGGCTATTTGATGGAATTGTTCGACGGGTGAAGATTTCAGGGGCAAAGTAGTTGGTGTGGGGCGATTTGCGGGTTGAGAGGCCTGGGGGGTTCGGGCAATTTTCGCCGTGAGCGCCGTCTACAATTAGTTCCTTGAACTATAGACGTGCCGCATCTAGGCTTATAATATCATTGCTACAACGGTGTCATTTCCACCTTAACATACCGTCGCCACATTTTGAGCTAAGACATTTCTGATGATAGCTGCAGGGCGTTCATTGCACACCCTGAGCATTTAGCTCACATACTATCTGGTTGTTAAACTCACGCGGGAACGACCTACATTCAAAGGCACAATGCGGCGTTGAGAGTGCTTTATTACCATCTCTGTCACTCTTACGGCATTAACCTTAATATCGCTCCTCTAAATGCTCCTAGGAAAATCGAGTCAATTGTCGAGAATGGGACGTGCCGCATATACTGCAACTTTATATTCTCGACAATTGTTTCTGTTGCTCACTCGAGGCCTGACATGGTTCGTCTTGACTTCAAAAAGTGAACCATGTTCGTTGTCGAATTTTCGGCACCAGCTGACGAAAACGTCATAACTTTTTGTTCATCATTTGATCATCTTCTAAAGCCGGAAATTATTTCGGCTTATCAGCACAGAATTTACTTTGGTAACATTTGTTATCAGCCGATTGACATTCCGCTAGACATGCTAGGAATTTTATGAAGGATTCTTTCACCATGAAGTCTCTAAAATATTCTACATCAGGTAGATGAATCATTTCAGACTCTCAGTAACTTCTAGCGTTACCTTCAAACTATGCGACTTGGCAGAATACGTCACCAAGGCTTATACCCCTGTGTGGTTCAGATAAAAATAAAACCGACGTTCAAAGATGGGCTTAAACATTTGTTCAGCCTAATGTAGTTAACAAGATACCTTTCTGATAAAATAAAGGCCATTGTTGACCCAGTGATTAAGCGGAACGGATTTTGGGCTCAAAATAAAATTCATTGTTGGCAATCGTTTTTAACAGCAGGCCTGAGATTGAAGAAGATGCTCTCGACCTCATCAAGCAAGCTGAGGATTACACTCAAATGATTGACTGGCATGCGGTAAGAACTGGATCAGAACCGCTTGTCATACGAAAACTTGCTCCCGACTTCACCTTTTAACAATTGAAGGATATCCCCCCATTCCCATCTCTTACTCAAGCAGTGGAAAGGTGAATTAAGTTGGTCACAGAAGCATATCGAAAAGTCTGCGAAGAGAAAGAGCGCGATGGCTACATCTTCAACAAAATTGAATTCCAGAAAAAAACCCTCATCTGAACACAAAAAGATCTTACGCATTGAATGACGTTTCCCTATGGGATCGATTTACTCAGAAATCATGTTAATATAACCTCATTCATTGCTTATCATAAGCAAGTTGAAAAATAAACGCAATTTTCCTGTTTTCGTGTATTTATGAATTTATGTTGTATACGTACGTACCTATTTATGAAGAATGAAGTTACGGAATCTGAAGGAAGCTTTTGATTACTTTAAAACTTTGCACACTTGTTTTTCAGGTCATAACGCATCATAATTTTCCTATTTCATATAAAAATTAAAACAAAATTTTTTTGCCAAATTCGCTCCACCCTATTGCACAGTATAGTTTTACAGTACATAGGGCTGCACACTGTAGGCCTATATCATTCTGGGTCAGTGGTCGACACGCTGTTGACCGGGATGACTAACAACCTACTTTCTGGTGAGCTCTCTGCGAGCTTGGCAAGACCATCACTTTCCTCAGGAATTCTTTGTTGGAAAAGGGTAAACAAATTTGAGATGTTCTCTATAAAGGTTAAAAATTTGACAATAAATCAGATATATTAGATACAAAAGCAAATAAAAAGACACAAAAACTTCAGCAAAGAAGTAAATCCCCCTCCCCCCTCATTCTGCAGCTTATCTCTAGTGCTTATCTAGTAAAATCAGGTATGTATCAAACAAAATATTCAAGAAAAAACTAATTATAATTAGATACTCTAACGTTACGTTGGAAACCTGCCTCCTAATTGAGCGGTAACTATTACACATTAGCTACGAAAAATTGTTCACTTTATATTTACAAACTAGAACGAAGAGCTGCAATTTCTAATTATTTTGGAGAAGTTGAGGGTACTCAATAAACGTGAGATCAGAGTATACCAATAAGTGTATACAAATCGGGTGCATTAAGAGCAGCGCAAGGTAGTACTGTTATTTTGCTAACCACATTCATGGAAAGGACGATGCCTTCTTTGATGAGGATTGAAGAGCTCTTCTTAGGACATATTTGGATATTTGGCGACAAATATCTATATATCCTCCTGAAGATTAGCACTTTTGTCCTACTCTGGAAATGATCCTTAAAGAGGGATAATGCGAAAGTCTCAAGGAAACCCATTCGTCACTTTGGGTATTCATGAACATTATTTATGTTACTGGCAACATATATTACATACGCGTTCAGCCCTTCCATATCTAAGAATCGAAAAACAGGGTAAGTGCCCACCTTCGTGCACAGTTTCTGCAGGTGCTGCAAATAAATTTGTCGGTCGCAACAGAAGAACGGTAGACCGATGTGAGTCTACATGTGGCTTCATGTTCAATCAAGTATAGGAGCATAATCTGCTGCGAAAACATGGGGAAACATTGGGAGCCGGTATACACGAATTGCGCACATGTTCAGTGTATTTTTAAGCAAACGATATGTAAGAACCGTTTTTAAATATTGATCGAGATCAATATTTTTGAAAAATATGTTTAAATATATAATGTGTTATATGAAGGATTAAAGTTGATAATGCCAAAATTATTAGAAAATGAGTAAAAGCAGCAACGTTATTCAGTCTAGTACTGTCAATCCTAAAGTGTATAATGTTGTATTAAATATTACATTATATTGTATAATGATTTGATGAATTAAAATCAATCACTTCTTTTGAAGTAACTCGAAATTGATTTGTTTTTTCATAAATTTTGGTGATTTTTTCGACAGAAAAAAGTAGTAAGTAATGTCACGTCTGCTAAATACCTTTAATTTTGCATCGAAAAAAGGGTGTATGTGATTAATATTTATGGACTTCTAACTTTCTTTCAGATTTCGAAAAACGCGTGGAAACGTCAGTTTTCTAAAAATTGAACGTTTGTGGTGCATTTTAAGCTAATGCTCTAACGAGCAAAAAATGCGCATAAATTTTCTAATAATAAAAAAAAAAGGATATTCTAGCCTAAATAGGTAAGAAATTATGACAGCTTAAAGTGATTTTTCAGTAAAAAGGTCGTTGATCTTTTTATTCTTGTATAATATCTTATATCCTGTACATCCTACATGAAGGTTGTGTGAAGATGAATTTAAGTAAATCAAATTATCTTTAAAACTAAAAATAAGAAATTAATTCTTACTATATTTTTAACTCTCGTGTTTGGGAAAGTAAATGATCAGAAGTCCAGATTTAAAACCATCATTCAGCAAAAATTTATAAACTTTTTTTGTTACTTTATATATTTCTAATGTCTTAATATGGAAGTCAAACTGTCTTTGAATTATCAAAAAAACTATAAAATATTTAAACAATATTTTTGAAGTCATCCTAATACTTTTCTTATGAGATATTATGTGAACAATTGTGTAAGAAGCAAAAAGGATAGTTTAAAAAAATTTAAGGGTATTTTTTAACACTAGCACACTTTTTCACTTTTAAAAGATTATTTGTAATTACTCAAAGCAGAAAATATCTAACGTATATCAAAAAAGCATATTATGAAGTTTCAACCCCCTATAGAGTGTGGTTTACTCACCTTTATAAGTGTTATTCGAAATAAAATTAGGGTACAATTATTTTTAGTCATACCTATCATCATTTTTTGTCGTATTTATTGTCTGTACGTGAGTCATTTGTTTAATTTTTACATAACAAAAAATTATCACTTTTTAGAGTTAAAAGGCCTTAGACCACGGGTTAAATATTTTTTTAATTTATAAAGGATTGCCAAATTATTTAAAAAAAAAAATAAAAAAAATAGGGAAGACAGACAATAGCAACAAAATATTTTTACGATGGATATAATATATATTCAAGAATACGAAATAATATATGAAATATTTTGTTTATCACTTTTCCGACAAAGATGTACTAAATCAGATTTTCAAATTATGTTTGCCTGAGTATATTTTGCTTTGTTTACTGCCATTAACAAACGGAGAATTTTCATAAAACTGTTTTTATTCCTATTTTAGTTTTAGAATCTTAATTAAAAATTAATTACATATCATTGTTCTTCATATCTGACATCTTCCGTCATCTAAAAAATACACCGGCTCCTAAAAGAATCGTGGTAAATCACACCTACCGCCACGCCTCACGTTTGCAGACTGTGGTCACTAATATAGACAACTGTGAAAATGCATACTCTGCTCCTGTTTTTCTGGCTTTTAAGATAGCTCTGTAGGTCTTTCTCCTAGTACACGTCGCTCAGCGGCCAAAGTTTCATGTATCTCTCTTACTCCTTTGTTGTTTTCCGAACTTCAACAAATGTCAAACCTAGCCTATTAAGAAGTGTTTGAGAGCTGATGTATAAATTGTTGTCCTCATTTTTAAACTGGTGATTATGGTTGCTGTACACAACTAAAAACTAATAGCGGGAGCGGTACCTTCTGTATTATTACCGGAAAAAGAGAGTAATATTTCGACTGAGGTACCTGCCGATAAGAAAATTAAAGTCGAAAATGCTTACAAATTTTAAATAAAAAATACTTTTAAACTTACTTTTGTTATCTTTGGTTGTTCTTTAAAACACATTTTCATAAAATAACCAAAGAAAAACAAACATTAATATATAACTAATTAATTCAGTAATTATTTATATATTTTTATTCGTTTTTCTTTTGGTTTTTTCGATTTGTTATCTTTTAAATTATATCATCCAAAAATCATTTTAATATAACCTCAAGCGTCTATTATCTTATCTTAGAAACCTGCGGGCTCGGCTGATGGCGCCACCATCGATTATAGGTCTACAGTACTAAAGCATTGAGTGACCATAGCTTACACATCTGTGAGATTGGTGGTCACAGAGCATGACGAAATCACAACGACAGGCCAGCGGAACTCTCGTGTGACTTGAGGACACGAAGCCACCCAAGGAACACAGATTTCTGCATCCATGTCCATAGTGAGTTCATAGTGATTTCATAGTGATTCAGCCGCACCCGAGTGTTTGATGACGACTAAAGATTGTTTTTTGAAGTTTTGGAGGACGATGTTAGGCCTCGAATGTGCAACGGAGACTGCTGTCCGAAAACTATAATTTTTGAAAATTTGTCAGAAAATTTGGCAGCAAGCTTTACTTAGAACAGTTTGTTTATAAATATACTGGAGATTCAGAAGTACGCGTCTGCATTGACGGCTTGACATGTATAATTACGGGACAGACGAAATGATATGCAAGCTCTCATGCATATGTGTATATGCATGATCTTGCATGTTGCGATATCAAGGGCTGTAAGCAAGCAGAGTTAAAGACCAAATATATGCAAGATGATGCTTGTATCTGCTTCAAAGAGACTCCTTTACTAATATTGCGTCCTGAATGCGGTTTTTAGGCAAGCCCAGGTATTTTTAGGACTCTTCTATCTCAGGATGTCTAATAACACTTATATCCACAAGCTCAGGGTCCTTGGGAATGCCAAT
This sequence comes from Belonocnema kinseyi, assembly GCF_010883055.1. Classification (NCBI taxonomy): domain Eukaryota; kingdom Metazoa; phylum Arthropoda; class Insecta; order Hymenoptera; family Cynipidae; genus Belonocnema; species Belonocnema kinseyi. The sequence continues at coordinate 148,629,968 of NC_046660.1, forward strand.
AATTTTTCCTTTCTTAAGATGAATTTTGACACACTTATCTAATTCAACGTCCATACCAATCTTTCCTGTATACTAAATAAGCAGATTCTCTCATCAGTCTTCTAAAACTTTCTTCGATACACGTTGTTCATATATCTCTCTGTACACATGTCCAATTCTGACTTTAAATATGGGTTGAATAGGTGTAATAGAAGCTGGTGTGTTAAAGTAAACTTCTTCTACGAGTTGTCCTGTAGCGGAGAAGTTCTTCGTAACCCTGAGTACTTTTTCACATTTTCGGCAGTGATAGATGGACATTTTTTCATGAGATTTTATATGGTTATCCCAAAACTCCTTAAAGCGGATGATATTATCGGTATCTTCTTTCAACTCTAGTGTTTTAGGATCTTGTATACATCTGTCAAAAAATTCTCTACTTCGTTGGGCTTAAGTGGATTTTTGACATAAACAGAGGGAACGCTGAATAGGCGCCATGGGTCACCAAGAAACTGTTGATTCTTTCTGATCGATTTCTCCCTGCTTTGTATCCTAATCCTTCTTACAGATAGCGTCCGTATCTTGGGGTTTAGGAGGAACCTGCATGTTAATGTTCCTCCTTGTCTTGAAATCAATATCATCTCTCAGATGGCGCCTATTTACAGGGTTCATGTCAATATCCCTTTTTCATCTTCGCCTGCAGCTTGTTCAAGTAATGGTTGGGTAAACGCTCTAAGCGTTGCTGCTACCACAGGGTGTACATACGCGTCATAACGTCTCCTTGAAAAACGATAATACTGGAATCGTAGCAGTGTAGCAAGTAGTTTTTGAATTTATTCGTCCACTCAATGTTGGCCAGTTCAGGGCAAGCGTTACGGAAAATTCCATAACCATAGACAGTGCCTATTTTATATTCACATTATAGTATGAGTTGTTTCATGCGTAAACCTGAGACCAAAAATTAAAGTATGTTTAAAGTATGTTTAAATTCCCTGTCAGCGACTTTGAAATTAGTTCTTTTATCGCTGTGCAGATCACCACGTTTGCCTTGTCGCGCCGCAAATCGCTTGAGCGCCGCCAAAAAACTTGCTGTTGAGTAGTAACTAGCGAGCTGCAAATGCAAAGCTTTTGTAGCAAGACAAACAAATAAGGCTAGATAGTAGTTTTCCCATAATCTGAATAGGGAGAGTGGCGCTTTTACACGCGCATGGTACACACTTATGAATATGTGCTCGAATTAAATTTCTAGCTTCTTGTATCCCATAAATTTGTTTGAGTGTCCTTAAGGTCAGTTAAGGTCTACCATGGAAAGTTTGCTGATGAGCTTAGGCAATAGTTGAATTGCTTATGCGATGTTGTGGCAAAAGCATTGCATATTTTTCATTCAAACTGAGTACGGAATTTTCCAATCGTCTTTCCACCCGAAGAATATGATCTTCATCTGAAAATGGATTGAGATTTTCAATTTACTTGCCGCTAGTAAGTTCTTTTTTACATCGTATACGAACAACCTCCTCATTAAATTTTAAATTCCTGACAACAAGTATCCAAGATTTGCGAGCCAGATTAAACTCCGTGATTATATTATCAGGCAATTTTGATGGGGGTCATTCTATAATTCGAATACGAATAAATCGTAAAAAAATATAAAGTGATACGTAAAAGGCATGGTCATGATAGGGTCGGTGGAGAAAACTGCGAATCAGTTGGTACTTTTGCGGCCATATAAGCGGAATCTTTACGAAGTCCTAATTTGACCTCTTCCTTGGAATACTTACATGGTTCAGACCAGGTGGTAGAATGCGTTTTCAACCAATGAGGTCCTTGCCACCAAAGTTTAAGAGAGAAAGAGTAAATCAGAAGTCAGAAGACCTCGTGAAGCATAACCAGCGGGATTCCGCTCTGAAGGCACATGTCTCAAATTAGCTAGAGGAACTTTAGTACGTATTTCAGCGACTCTGTTACTCAAAAAGATTTTGTGACGAGAGGGATGCTAAGATATCTAATTCGAGACTACTGTTGAATCTGACCAACAGTAAATAGGGAGATTCGACATTTTCATGGCTTCTTGAACATACAAAATCGTTTTTTACCAAAAAAGCAACTCGAGTAAGCTCAGGGCTTTTTAAAGTATGCTACTAACACACCTCAGTTTTCACAGTTGGTTGACATTGGACTGCAAATATTTTAACAAATATAAACGGATTGAAGATCTTTCCACTAAACAGCAAAAAATAAAATTCGACAAATAACTTGCAGTAAGGCAAACACCAATAACTGATACAGTAAAAAACAATTCTGACCATCCTCTCAGCAATTACATGATTTTAACCTTACCTAAAGGATATAATTTTGCAAAAGCTCCTTTAAAAATCCAGAAAAAAGAAATCATCAGCAATTTAAAATCCTGAATATATACCTTTCCATCCGAAAAAGCGAATTACATACGACTATAACAAGAAAGCCGTGGACTTTCTAACTGACGATACATACCAAAAACTTAAAAAGCACCCCACCAAAACAATAGTAAGTAAAACAAAAACCCTTTTTATGGACTCTGAACGTAAAATCCAAATGATAGATTAATAAAACCTACTAATTCTATCTCTCAAAGACTTTAGGGGCTCCCAGAAACCCACAAAAATACCGCTCCACTCAAAACGATCGTCAGCGCAATAAACTCATTAACTTACAACCAAGCACACTTACTTGCCACGAAACAAAATTTTTGTTACAGGAAACTCTATCACTCCCGTCCAAAATTCATTTGACTTTATCAAAACGAGAAAACAGATTCACACTTAGCCCCAAGACATCATCAGTGAGTTTCGACGTAGTATCTCTCTTTACGAAAGTACCAATCTGTGATACAATTTATGTTATTAAATCTTATAAAAACTTTTCTTCGGAGCTCAGACCTTAGCTGGAACACTATCTCAATAATACTTACTTCTCTTTCAATAACCAATTCTATGAACAAACCTCAGGAGCAGCAATGGGATCCCTAATCTGACATGTAAAAGCCAACATCTTCATGGAACATCTAGAAACTAAAATCTTCAAGCACCCAAGCTTAAACGGGAATTTTGGTTCCGTTACGTCGATGATACTTCTGTTATCTGGCGACATTGCCTAGATGAATTAAATAAGTTTTACGATTTCATCTTAATATACAGTTCACCATGGAAATTTTATAAAACGGAAAATTGCCTTTCTTGTACGTACTAGTTTACATCTACAAGTCTAATGTGCATTCAGTAGAAGTACACTGCTCTGTGTGATGGAATTTTATGACAACGATGGGTTGTAAGCTTTCCTCAACAATAGGTTGATTATCAAATTTCGCATTCAGCATTGTTCAATATCTCACTCTTCAGCAAACTTCAGTGATAGAATTTTACTTCAAAAACAACGATAGATATCAAAGACGTTTTCAAATTTCGCGCGCGATCTTTTTTCTATTAGTACTAGATAAATTAGCATTTTATCTATAAATTAGGTCGATGTTTCTTAAAGCTTCGTGAATCACCAGTCCACTTTGGCCAATTATCTTTCTAAAAAGGCTCGAGGCTTCTGTCGAATCCTTGATCAAACTAAAACTTGGGTATCATGGTCTATACTGCAGGGTTCAAGCTCCCCCTTCTTGCTTCCATAGACACTCGGTAATTAAGAATTTTAACTATGGGTACTATTTATATGAATTTCACACTCCTATATTGCGAACAACCTGACAGGTTTCTGGCAAAAATAGATTTCTGACAAAAAATAGAGTGCAGACGTATATTTCTCGCTTAATCAGCCCGGGGTACGTTACCATCATTGTGTGTACGCCGCCAACCGCGGGAGGATTCTTTCCGGCGCAATACTAAGACCAGTACTGTGTGTTGAACAGAAATATACGTCTGCACTCTATTTTTTAAATAAATTTTTTGCAAAGTATTAGCAGTTCGCAAGATATACGAGCATTACATTTATGGTACTATTAGGTCGAACTTTCTAGAAGCTTTAAGGAGCCTCCTACCTGCGCCCCTAGCCGCTTATCGCAAGGTATAGGTCGGTTGCAATATATATACACGAGTATTACATATACGAGAACTACTTTTCTAGAAGCTTCAAGAAACGCCTAAATCACTTTGACCAACTACCTTTCTAGAAATTTCGAGAAATTTAGGGAATCCCCCGAGCGCAATCTACACGAGCGCCATCCAAAAAAAAGCTTGGAACTAACCAGCGGCGCCATCTAGCCCAAAAGATGGTAGCTTACTCGGTCGGTAAAACAAGGACCCACATTGCCGCCTTGATCATGGATTTGTGGTAGGGATCTACCTTGCCGACACCGTTCTATTCGACACCGTTCACTTGGCGCATATCTTTTTGAGTTCAGCAGATAAGTAACTCCTTCTGCAGTAGAAAGTATAGACGCAGGTTTTGAATCCATTACTGTAACAACATTTATACCACTGTTTTTTTCATGCTAGACAGTATATGTGCCATGTTCGGCTTTTTTCCTCAATAATTTTTTACTAGAATTCCGTTTGTTTCAACAGTCCCAGTAACCTTCAAACCAATTTTACGCAAGTGAACTTATAAATCGGGATTAGTGAAATAATTATCAAACCACAAGTGACATTGAAAATTTTTCTGGGGACAATTGATGCATGCGATTTCTGAACCATCAGCAAAACAACATGACTCCCCAGAGCACATTTCCGCAGTTCGATTTTCTCATCAAGATTGTGAATGGATCATTTGCACAATACATTTCACAGTCAAGTAAATATCCTTGGGGACTAGCAACCCCAAACATTTCCAATCCAAATCGATCTAGTTTATTCGGTATGAACTGTACCAAACTTGTTTTGCCGTGGAATTTTACCATCATTTCGTTTATCGATAAACCTGTAGAGAAGATATCAAACTGCAAACAATGTTTTCTATTGCTATTGCAGATGGAGCAGCTTTCCATCCCAGTAATGGATTATTTAGTCAATAGTCTTTTTGTGACTTTCTTTGATTGATAATAGTTAGTATAATTATTCATATAAAAACATGTAAATCATCTAATATTTGAAGATAACCATTCTCATTCGTGCTTTCAATAATATAATTTTTCATTGCTTTAGAAAAGTACAATTCAAATAATTGTACGAAAAAAATTATTAAGAATCAGCTTTTTTGTATTTTCCGAAAGTAAAATTTCATTTTTAGGACATTCGTCCTTTTTTTCTCCGCCTAGCCATTCATATTTATGGTTTGGTTCCAATTTCGCTTGATTTTCTTCGTAACTATCAAGTATTTTATGGCATGGAACATTGGGGATTACATTATTATTTTCTAAAAATTTTAAACCCGTAAAAAGTAATGGATAAAATAATTTTATGGATTTCTTACTGCAGGTTGTCTCACAATACATTCCCGCTTTCGCGCTGTTAGGGATCGTCCATATATTACGTAAGACATTTTTCTTTTGTTTATATCGCTGTGTCCTTTTCAACTTGATAAAAATATTATTTTCGTCTTTATTCAAACAACAAAAAAACGTCTTACGTAATATATGGACAATCCCTTATTGGCTATACGGAACATGTGAAAGTCAGTGGTGGGAGTTGGGGAAGTTGCGATAGATAAGTGGCTTGGATTGCAATAAACGCGTTTTGCAATAAACGAGTCTTGCAATAAACGAAGGTTGACTGTAATCGGCAGCAAATAGAAATGTATGTTGACAGTGATTTTATTGATAAGATATTACAAAATAAATTACATTTAAAATAAATCTAATGTTATAAACAAAATACAATTCGTAAGAATCAAAGTCAAACCTTCTTCGATCAAACATTTTATTTAAAAAATCAAGTTTTAGAATTATTATCACCCACATTGAAAACTTAAAAAAAGGATCATAATCATAACGTACAGGCAAATAATCATGAAAATAACAGTTTATATATACATATATTTTTGATTCACCAAAATAAACGTATTCGTTTTAAAAGTTTATAATTAGTTACTTAAAATATTACGCAATGCTTTTCATGTAAAAAATATATAGAAATAAAGAACAGAAAATTTTCGAGCCTTATTGAATCAACCTTTTAGGATATTGAAAATTTAATACTATACTCGTAATCAGTGACTCAAAGAAACCTCTAGTATTGATTTTCATATAAATTAAACAATTTAAAAATACTTTGGCCACCATATTGGATCCGCTATTTCGAATTTTGAAAATCCGATATCATATTCGTAATCAGCGACCCAAAAAACCTTCTGGTATATATTTTCATAGAAATAGAAATAAAGTTGTTATCGTTCAAAAAAATACTATTTTTATACAAACCTTTTTCATTTCAAGTTTCGAAAATCCAGAACATTTTACTTTGGATATAATTCTACTCAATTTGTTTAGAACCGATTTGACAGTGTATGGAGCGGTTCTGATTATGCGAAAAAACGGAGCAATAGATACACCAGCAGTAATTGGGAAAGTTACCCTTATCGCACTTTTCACGATTAAAACAAAAAATAAGCGCCCTTCAAACAAATAGCTCACAAAAAATTTGTGGATTTTGTTTGAGTCATTAATATCTATTTTAGCTTTATAAAATGGTTAAAGAACTCGTCCATTCATATTATGCGTAAAACAATGTGTCAAAGCTGAATCCAATCTCATTTGAAAGTTATTGAGTCTGAAGGTTATAGGCAAACAGACGTACATGCAGGCATATATATTTTATGATAGGGCTACAGTGTATACGTTGCCTACGATAAAATTAGGGTCAATAGAGTAACGTTTTGTAACGATTAATGCATCTTATCAAAATTTTGATTGCCCATATACCGTAATTTAAAACTGAAACATATGAAATTGGTTTGATTTTTCCAGATTAAAAATTTATGATGAAACGACGAGCAAGAATTAAATTGGCCACTTGAGAGTTTTTCGAGTTTAATGTAATACTTAAAATGGACGAATCAACTTTATCAAACTATAAATACGGGGATACGAGAGAACTCAATGCCTTACAATTATTACAATAATCTTATCTCACCTTAAATTGAATAATTCACTGAATGTACTTAAAAATCTACTCTTACTGGGATGCAGGTAATAAAGTCGCAATAAAAAAACTGAGAATACCTACAATGAAAGAGGGTGCAGCCATATTTTATATGAAAGCCTCTAATATAAATATAAAATATCGGTAGAAAAGTTCCGAAAGAATTTCTGACAATGGGGAAACTCTCATCATCTCTAGGGCTCGTATGCCTGCATTGACACGGAAAGCAACTTGTCTAAGACGAACCGACCTGATTCTCTTCATATCGCAGATGTCTTCATATACATTATTGGAGTTTGGTATCTAGTGCTGTAGCGTTGAAGGCTGGTAGAAACAATGGTTTCGTTTCTATGCAAAGTAGTAATACACAGATCCCAATGACGTAACCACAATGACATCCCTAGCTTTGAATGAATGCAAAGATTGTAAGCCACCCAGGAAATTATGCTTCACGCAAACTAGGGTCTACCAATTTGTGAAATTATCCGCCAATAATCTAATGGTGACTCAAAAACTGGATATAGGATATTAAGTAACAATTCGCGTAATTGTTAGTAATAATTTCAATGAAATGGATCACAATATTTGGTTTCATCGTACATAAACTTTATATATTAGGGTGCCCTAAAATATCATATTTAAACAATTTTAACGGGCTTGTAGGCCAAATCGATCTCGTCAATGTGTTTGGCATTTGATACGCTTGTTCACTTATCAGTGAATATTGCATTTAACTCACACTGAGTGAAGATTAAGAAAAGCTTATGAAAAATGACACCTTTAGGTTGAACATCGGCTGAAGTGACTACAGGGTGACGGCTGAAACAAAATTTGACCAACGATTGGTCCACTCATTGTGCGTATTTGTTGCGATCCCAAGCTTCGGTCACTGACAATGAGTTGAAAGGCAGAGTAATAATAACTTAATAAATTTATAGCTGCTCTCTGGGTCAAACGTGTAGCTAGTGTTAAGACTTCTCTACTTTAACCCTTCGTCGCACCTAGTGTTAAGACTTCTCTACTTTAACCTTTCGTCGCACATGTAGGTTGTTTACGACCCAATCAATTTTTTCCGTTTAAGTATTTATAAAACCCAATGATTTTGGGATTTGACCCTCTTCCCAAAAAAACTTTTTGGTAGTGGGAACTTAACTGCAAAGGGACGCTCCAATTGGTCATCATGTTTCCGAGAAAGAAAAATTTGAAATTAAGCTTGTGCCTTATACCACCCACCTGTGTGACTGCGTTATTGTTTCTAGACTATTTGGATGAATCCTCATTTGCAGATGTATATCTACGAAGTTCGAAAAAAGAAAAAGGTGTGCAATGTGCTTATCTAACGATGATAAAAAACATCGTATCCTTACGTGACGTGTGAGAAGTCGATGTGTGAAAAACATCGCATGAACTTCCGTCATCATTGCACTGCTTCAATTATTCACTCTTATATAATTCTTTTAAACTTTATAACCAAATTCCTGATGAAACTTAGACGGTTTTATAATAACTAAATATTGATTTTTAAAAGAAAAGTGTATTTTATATTCATTTATTATATGCATGGACTACACACAAATTACCATATTTTCAAGTGCACAAATAAATATTCTTTTTAAAACTGGAAGGCATAGTAATATATTTTTCTGACAGGTCATGATTTGTCCTGTTAAAGCCTAACGTGCAGTTTCTGAATACTTATTTATTACAACGATATGAATTTGTCAACTAACTTTCCATTTTCTCAAGTTTTTATGTATATTTAGATTACGCTTTAAAAAAAGTGACCGAGGAATAGAAATTTGTTTTTCCAGATTTCTTAAAGCTTTTAATATAGAAAAAAGTACAACCTGACATAAACGACCCACCTTTATGACGTACTCAGCAATAAAAAACCTGTGTGACGAAGGGACTCTTGATCTGGTAAACATTTTGGAGTGGGTAGTCAAATACTTTCGAAGCAATGGATTTTTGAAAAGCGGTTTGTGCGCGCGAAGGATACAACAGCGCGACTTGCACGGAATCTATCTGTTTATAAATATTTAATTTATATCCTTAAATAAATCATTAGAGTGGACTTTAGTAAACTTTATTTGAAATTTGAGGAAGGGGAAAGTACAAGGCATGTGTTTTAGCATATCGTTTACACGCAGGGATGCTTTTCAGGTTATTAACCAGTGAAGGCTTGCACCCCTTAGAGCGCCGATGATAAAGATTATAAGTTGAACAGAATATTGCGGGTACAATCGTCGGAACCTTCTTATAAGGTCTCTATGACTCTCTTCCTTTTTATTCTACTTGGCTTTGACGTTTTTGTCAGCTGGTACCGAAAATTCGATACTGAACATGCTTCGCTTCTCGAAGTCAAGAACGACCATGTCAGGTCTCGAGTGTACAACAGATACAGTTGTGGAGAATACGAAGTTCCAGTATACGCAGCATTTTTCATTCTCGACATTTGACTCTATTTGCCTAGAAGCACTTAAAGGAACGATGATAAGATTAATGCCCTAAGAGTGACAGAGATGGTGATAAAGCACTCTTAGTATCGTATTGTGTCTTTCGATGTAGGTCATTCCCGCATGAGTTGGACGGCTAGATAGTATTTGAGCTAAATGATCGGGGTGTGCATAGCACACTCTGTTCACATCAGCAAAGAAAACAAGTACAAGAAGTTTATTTCCAAACGGTTTAATTTATCGCGCAGACGATCCTCAACTGATTGCGATCCTGCGCAGACATTCCCTACCACAGTATATGGTAGCAAGAAAAAACGTAAATACTGACTACGTTTATTGGGATGATACTAACGAACTAGTTGATCGTCTTCGTCTGCTCATAAAGTCCCAAGCAGCAGGCAATCAAAGTCACAATAATGAAATTATATTGATAATTAAGGAACTACGGGAAGCTGGAATCATATATTAAGAATACGCTCATAACACTATCGTTAGTATCATGATGAGTATCATCTATGCGAAGAGAGATTGATAATAATTTGATGATACGCTTACACGAAGAATCAATTAACGAAAAACTTAAAAACCTTTAGAGATATCTAAAAAGATTCGTCAATCCATAACAGTGAACTGATTACTTGGTTGAACACTTGATAAAAACGCACTGCAGAATGGATAACGAATAATTGGCAGTAGTCACAGAACTGCATAACCTACTCGAAAGAATTATCTACGTCGTCGCATCAAAATAAAAGGTATAGACGAGACAAAGTTTATTTAATTAAAAATTACAAATCACCTAAAATTCTAATCATCGGATTCTCAAATTAATTAAAAATAACATAATCGTGATTCCTGACATTACTGTGATAAATCAGACTGGCTCCGAAAACTTAGGCTTCTCTGCTTACATCCCCATGCTGGGCAATTTCTGAAAACTTTAAAGCCTAAGTTCCTACCTAGGACTGAAATAAATGCCCCTTCGAAACGACCCAAGTTAATTGCATTAGTAAGGAGCAAAATAATTATTTGCAAAAACTTAGTAATGAATTGAAGTACAATTATCTAACGTGCAACTAGTTTAAAAGTAAAGACAATGCGTAGCCTAGACTTCAGCAACTAAAAATGGGCGTATTATAACCACAAGACATGCCATAACCTAACTTTAATAAACTAGTAATGACCTAAACTCAAAATCTGTTACTTAATATAATTAAAAATTTGTCATAAGGACAACCGCAGGATTTCGCCGGGAGCGGGTGCTAATCTGAAAAATTGCACCTGCTTCCAGCGAAATCGCGGTAAAATT
>NC_046660.1:148640866-148642704 GCF_010883055.1 Belonocnema kinseyi
TTAAATCATAGCCTGCAAATCTCGGTTAGGTGGACAAGCAATGTTGATTATGTAGATGTAATCTTCATTTTTGATACAAGCATTGGAATGAATTAATAGACAGGCATCTATTCTGTTGATAGTCCAAGGTTTAGTGGAAGTTGTTGATGTATAATGCCGAACACATCATCATGCATGTGCGTATATTCTCTCTGAGTCATTACGGGATAAAGATCAATAATGCGCTTGATGGATTCGTTGGTGTCTCCATATAATCAGAATCAACCAAATACGTCTTGATGTAGCACGTGTTTGCGATAATTTACCGTGCTGATAACCCTGTACTGAATCGTAATGTCAAACCCTTTTGTTTTGGATATAGGACGCCCTTTCTCAGCCAAATATTTAATGCCTCACTATCAACATCATGTTGATTTAACGTTTTGTGGTGTTTGCGGTGGATGACTTTCTGTCTCAAGTGCGTTTCTAATTACTATTATGAAGTCTGCTTTAATTTTCAAGGCCTCCGCTGAGGACCATTTCGAGGACATGTAGTCAAGATTTGCTTCACAGATAGCCTCGTAAAACGCAACACCTCGCTTGCTGTTGAAATATTTTGGAAACTGTGTAAGTTGTGACTTACACCGTTTTTTGACATCTAAAATGCCCCTGTCCCTCCTAGGTCGTGGTAGAACTTCCTTTTTAATAGCTGACTTACTTTTGCCAAGTTAAGAGAACTCTTTAGAATCAATGGGAGTTAACATGAAATATAACCATTAAGAAAAAATATAAATAGCTTGTCTCAGGGATTCAGAAGACATGATAGTGAGGATGCTCATCTGGTGAACTATCTACTATAAATGCATTACCTGAAGTTATACACTAGTTCAGACCAGAAACTGTAGCAAGTGATCGATGTCTCAAAACAGTTTTCCAATTATATACACATGGATTTCGGACTAGATCAATGCAGAACAGTTAATTTAACCAGCGAGGAATTAGGGACCTTACACCTAAAGAAAGAGTTCGAAAATATCGCTTTCCGGGAAAATGGGACTTGCTTGGTAAGGAAGGGAAATGGAGTATCACTCTATCGATCATTCCAGGCGAGGAGCTTCACAAAGTCATCATGTAAAGTTTTGTACACGTGCCTACGAGTATCAAATGTATTTTTTGTAGGCGGCATTTACTCCGCTGGTACTCTTCATCAAGCCTTTATCATAAACTATTCGACAACACAATTTTCTATCCTGGCATTTCTATTTAGCTTCCTTCACATTCATAAATTTTCTCATGCAAGCTCTTGTATTTCAATGTCTTCTTATGTCTCTTCGAATTAGGGTCTCATTCAGAAATTTAAAAAATTCTCCTGAGTCGTTCATCTTTCAGTCTCTCAACATGCCCAAACCATTTAAACGAATTTCTTCTACATACGTCAAGCAGTCCCACCTTTACATTGCATTTATTAAGGGTTCTCTCACTACTGACTCTGTTCCGCTACCGTATATGAAAGTCGCTTTAAATGTACATTCATATTTTGTTCCTGTAGCTTTAACTGATATAATTTCATTTTAGTAGTGGATTTTTCTCTACCGGTAACCTTCTGACCCTTGTTTATACGCCTATCTGACACTGCATATGAAAATGTAGCAATTTTGGTAATGTCAAATAACAAACATTTCTAGATTTCAAGGAGTTATGTGTTGCCCTCATAACACCTGATAAAGAATGCCCACCCATCACTACCGAGAGGGTGAAAAAAAGTATTAAGAGGGATGAAGAACTATTCCGCACCGGGACCAGATTGTATCAAAACTTTCTGGTGGAAGAAGTTTTCTTCAACACATCAGCATTTGGCC
>NC_046660.1:148642804-148644723 GCF_010883055.1 Belonocnema kinseyi
AGTCGGGAGTGGTGCTGACTGAAAACAGATGATTTGGAGCGATTCGCGCGCCATCTGTTGGTCATTCTAAGGACTTATTGAACTACCCTCGTAGCTTCAAGGAGTTATGTGTTGCCCTCATAACACCTGATAAACAATGCCCACCCATCACTACCGAGAGGGTGAAAAAATTATTAAGAGGGATGAAGAACTATTCCGCTCGGGACCAGGTTGTATCAAAACCTTCTGGTGGAAGAAGTTTTCTTCAACCCATCAGCATTTTGCCCGTATTTTCACCTCATATTTGAAGTCGGAAGAGCCGATTCCAGAGTGGTTGGTGGAAGAGCGCACAATACTCCTGCCGAAAATAGGCAACTTACCTGACCCGAAGAATTACAGGCCAATCACTTGTCTAAACGCACTTTATAAGATATTCACAGTTATCCTAAATGATAGGATTGTTCAGGCAATTGAACCTGTGTGGCAAGAAATGTATGAACAGCGAGGCTCAAAGAAAAGCGTAGCCGGAAGTAAGGAGAACCTGCTCATCGATAGATGTGTCTGTAAAGATGCAGCATTCTACCATCGTGACCTATCGATGGCCTGGATTGATTATCGGAAAGCTTTCGATTCGACCTCTTATAGATTTCTCATCTGTCTTTTCGAAATCTTAAATGTTCATCCGCAAATAGTTAAGTGCATAGTGAGATTGATGCCGCTTTGGAAAACCAAATTTCCTATCTCATCTGGAAAAAATCGTGTGACAACTAACAAGGTCACGTTTCAGAGAGTTGTCTTTCAGGGCGACAATTCCGCCAAGTTCGCAATTCCGACGGGTACTTGTGCGGCAAGCCTGCAAATCGAAAGTACAAGGTCACTCATGTATTTTACATGAACGCTCTTAAGATCTATGCTAAAAACAGAGAGCAACTGCATCTAGCTCTGGTCGCGGAATATTGAGTCTTGAAGTTTTCACAACAGGATTATTCTGGGTACAGCACCTAGAGTTGCAAATGGAAGAGGTCCTCTTCTTAAAATGGTCAGGAATCACGAAGAAGTGGGCAAAGAAGCGTTTCTGTACAAAGCAGCGGAGGAGGCTGCTTGAACATTCGGACTTGTCTTCAGTGTTAGGGGTGAGAAAAATGCATCAAATCTTATCTATCTCGAGTACTCACTCCTGAAAGCCCGGATAAAAAAGCGCAAGAGAAAAACTTTCGTGAACAGCTCCTCGATAAGAGGATGCACGGTATCTTCCACAAAATGGTGAAGGATCAGTCAATGTCTTGTAAGCTAACGTTTGCTTTCCCTAAATCTCCCGGATTAAAGTCTCGGACGGAGGGTTTCATCTTTGCATGCCTAGACGGTGTAATTTCCACCTTAACATACCGTCGCCACATTTTGAGCTAAGACATTCCCGATATAGCTGCAGGGCGTGCCATGCACACCCCGAGCATTCAGCTCACATACAATCTAGTTGCCCAACTCATGCGGGAACGACCTACATTCAAAGGCCCAATGCGGTACTAGGAGTGCTTTATTACCATCTCTGTCACTCTTACGGCATTAACCTTAATATAGCTCCTCTAAATGCTCCTAAGGGGAATTGAGTCAATTGTCGAGAACGGGAAGTGCCGCATATACTGGAACTTTATATTCTCGACTACTGTTTCTGTTGCTCACTCGAGGCCTGACATGGTTTTTCTTAACTTCGAGAAGCGAACCATGTTCGTTATCGAATTTTCGGCACCAGCTGACAAAAACATCATAAACAAGGAGAATGAAAAGAAAGAGAGGTATCGAAACCTTAAAAGGGAGTTGCAACGATTGTACCCGAAATATTCTGTGTATATATATATATATGTATACATATATTACAAGAACCAACACTGTGAGAGTGCTTGCAATTGGCTAAGAAATGTATTTGTAAAATTTCGGTTTAT
>NC_046660.1:148644823-148679692 GCF_010883055.1 Belonocnema kinseyi
CGAAAACGCACTTTTCTGAAGGATTAAAAAAACTTGAAAAGCGATTGACTAAGTGTATAGAGCTCCAAGGAGATTATGTTGAAAAATAAAAAAAAAATTTACACAAAAAAAATTGTTTTTATACTTCATTCTAAGGACTTATTGAACTACCCTCGTATTTATATTTTCTGAGTCTTTGTCCAGTCTATACTGAACTTCGTAGACTTCTCTCCGAAATACTTCGACCCCCTCTGGTTTGGGTGGGTGTTCGACAGTGACTGGAGGGTCTTGGAAGAGTCGAGATGGGTTAGAGAGGAACTGTTGATTTACTCTGACCCACCTCTCCCTCCGCTCTAGACTTCTCTTAGCGTCAGATAGTATCCGTATCCTCTCAACAATATGCTGCCTGATGGTCAGCAAGTTGATGCATTCGCCTTTCGTTCTTATGATCAACCATTGGTTTTGTTTTACGGTTCGCATCGGCCAAAGCTCTCGCTGCATTATACACAGATTAATTGATAGCCCAGAGGTCGGATTCTCCGAAAAAATGTCCATGAAGCTCGTCATCTATTTCAGCCAGATATTCAGGCTTAAGAGAAACCTTAGTGTTGATGTTTCTCCAGGTCATAAAGCATCGCCCTTCATCTATTGGATGCCTGCCCGCGGTTGGTCTTAGTGTCGCCTCTCTTTCTGTGTTGCCGGCTTGTTCTAGCTGTGCCAGAGTAGGCGTTCCGCTTACATAGCCCCTTTCACGGAATAGTTCAGCATGGTTTCGCAGACGTTGTTGTGAAAAGTGCGATAGCTCCGGGTGTTTCTCGCACCACAGAGCATGCAACCGCGCCATGTAACCCCGTTTAGGGGCCACACTCGCATCGTAGCACTCTAGAAAGTCGTGATTTAGTCGCTCCGTCCACTGTTGTTCCCACGAGAAGCTAGGGAAAGGGTTTCGTCCATCCTTGTAGAGCCCCGCATGCAAGGATAGGGCTGGTTACTCTGAGAGGTCGACCGGTATCCCAGAGTCACCGTTCTAGACACCTCACCCAGGTGCAATTCAGTTTTTGGCAAGGTTTTCACACCTCCGCTTGGAGGTTGATTCCTTCGGGATCACCCCTGGACAATTGTCCGCGACTGCCTATTTATTTTTGTAACCATATCCAGCAGAAACCCTTGGCACAGGCACTCTCTATCCGCAACCCGAGGACGCGTTCGATGGTTTTGTCATAGGCCCTTCGGTTTGATTCTAGAGGAATCAAAACCGAACCGAATATATATACTGTTGTTGTACCTGTCGTGGACATAAAAGTAAGACAAAGACTTATGTCTCAAACTAGTTGTGAGACGCAGCCAGACATCGATATCTTGGAGACGAACTCAAGCCATAAATAAAATCGAACTCAAGTCGAAGCATTTTTACTCGTGTGTGTTTTCTCAAGAGGCCTAAGGCTTCTAGGTTGGTAAAATATTGAAGTATATGCTCAAGACATTTATACGACATATTTATAAAGTCGGCAAGATGTCATGTGTCCGTGTCGTAAAGATGATGTACATAAATACATTTCTTCGAGATTACAATGTCTTTAAGTTGTCTTATACGTATCTTTGAGACCATCGTGCTAAGCGTATCACACGCTGCAATCACCTGCCTCTTGGCCGTAAGGTGTAGCTACAGCTGACACTGTACTATAAATTCCCTGTAAAGTCCTGCAGTTATTTGTAAGCCAACATTTTCTTAATATATATTTATTGACTAACATATATATTTATAAAATGCTGTATCAATTAATGGAAAAATTATTTATTATTCGTATCCGTATTTTTTACGTCATACCCGGGCGTTGATCAGGCCGTAAATCGTATCCTAAATCATTTTTTTGAATATTGCACTTTAACTCATAATCTGGACTCTAGTCTAATGAATTCTTATTCACTATTCTTTGAAGATTAACCTATTCATCAATTGAACAAGTTTATTTTACAATTTTCTTATGTTTACAGCGAGTTTTCGGTGCAAGAAATTTTAATGGAAGCACTATGATAGGAATCGGATTAACTCCTGAAGGAATAAATCAGAACTATGTTATATATGAATTGATGTTGGAAATGGGTTATCGCAAGGAGCCTACAAATCTTAATGTCTGGTACGTCTTTTTCGTAACACTGAGATTCCTTCTGCGTGGATAATGTGACTTAATAAAATTTATTTTTATTGTTAATTTCGAATCATTAGCATCAACATATACATAAAAGCGGGTGTAAGTGCGATTTTTAGGTAATTTTTATAATTGCAAATTACTCACCATACACGTTGTTTGATTACTAATTACAAATCTGGCGTCAGATTTCATACATTCGAAATGAATAACTCAATGTGTCGGAACCTGTGAAAACATTTTTGAAATAAAAAAAATACTACCTTATTTCAGGGCTGTCTAAAGGCATTAAAATAACAAGCAAGAAATTTGAGATTGCCAGCCGCTAATGAAAAAAATATAATAAATCAACTGAAAGTTTTCTTTAAAGACAAATTTATAGAGAAGCTGAAATTGAACTAAACAACCCCCTGAATAAAATTATTTAAAGATAAAACCGAAGCTATTTTTATTGACCACATTTTAGTTAAGAATGCATATTTTATTCAATAAAATAAATTTGTCGACATTCTATTTTGGAGGAACTAAAAATCACAATTTAAAAAAAGAGACAAGGAAAGCATTATAGCGTACCAGATGAATCGAACAAATATTCTACAGCATATCCTAATAGTATTCACATAGTATGATGCATGCCAATTCAAGCACATCATAGCGTATGTATTTGGCATATGCCACTTTAGCGATTTCATCGAGGAGCTTGAATTCACTATGGAAATGTTATAATGATATGATGTAGCATATTTGCTCCGTTCACCCATTCCGACAGGGTATACTGATTAAATTAAATACGGAAACCCTAATCTAACCTTCATAAAACGTGGTGTGTTGGCATAATTTTACAGGTAGAGCTAAATATGCATAATGATGCATGGCGGTAAATAAGTAAAGGTCAGTAGACCAGATAGAGACAGAGGCTCTGGGTTCTTTCTCTCACTTAAAATAATTGGCATTCTCTTTTCCTTGACTTTCTTTCCTCCTGAGAAACAACCTTGGCTATATAGGCATTGCCGAATGATAGGTGGTCCTCCTCGTTAAACTATGAACTCTCGTTCTCATTTTCCAGAAGAAAGAAATAAAAACTTATAAATAACACAGATCTACAAAAAAAACCAGAAACGAGAATAGGCTTACCCTATGTTTTCGAGGTCGCTGAGTACGAATCCGGAGGATTCGGACCAGGATCCCTAATATGTGGGTTTATTATGTATTCATTGCATTCACGAATAAAACCAAAAAATCCTTAACTCGACAATCTAAATGTACTTAAGCGCAAGTTATTATTGAAGCTAGAACTTCAAAACATCATTGTTAGAGAGACCTTGATTTATTCTGCTACGTGGAAAGTAAATTACTGCCATCAAAAACTCTTAGGTCATCTTGTGAGCAGATCAGAACGATTTACGAAGATTTCTATGATCTCACAATTGCTGATCAGGATAAAGAATGGATGTCACATAAAATATTCTAATATTGTAGGTCGCAATTGACTCGTTGGTATAAACGTAAAAATATTGAAGATGTAAAATTGAAAAGTCTAACTTTTTGGGCAGAACCCACTTGACAATTGGATTGATATTACGGCAAAAACGATGTGACTGGATCTAAAAAAAGGGTGTATTGCTCAGGTCGATGTTTCGACAGTAATAAGACCCATCAAGATGTACAAGACATATGAGCAAGGTATTGAAGACATCGGATATAAAGTAGGACTCGTCGGATCGGGACGGACCGGGTCTCCACTTTCGATCAGACAGGTCAATTATTAAATTATATAATTAATTGTATAATTAAATTGGTCAATTATAAGAAGGAAAAGTTAAAAGAATTCAGAGAAAAATAGAAAACAAGGAAATTGGGGTTTTAGTAGAGAAAGAGAAGTGATAGATAAGGTAACGAAAGAGGCGAGATAAAAAGAAAAAGGAGAGAGGCTTAGGAGAGGCTGGTGGGGCGAATGATGCAGGGAAAGTAAGAAAAGGATGAAGGAGAGTGTAATAAAATAAAGAAAAAGGGAAATAGAACAATGAAATCTTAATGGGAGAAAGAGGGATCACGTACGAATGATAAAGGAAAAAAAGACACGAGAAGAAAGAAAGGTATATAGAAAAGGTAGAGAAAGCGGTAAAAGAAAGAAGGAAGTGGAAAGTGATAAATAAAGAGGGCTACATTTTTGAAAATATTCTTCTAAAGAAAGGAATTTAGTTTATTCTAATGATGTAAAAAATTTGATTGGTGAATTTAAATGTATATATTACAATGTAGAAGATTGGCGACTTTTTCTAGATTCATCTACAAAAAGTTTCGAAGCAACTTTGTCACATAATGGAAACGTATACGCTCTTATTCCAGTAGCACATTCCACGGTCCTAAATGAAGAATATGAAAGCCTGGAATTTGTCTTAAAAAGATTGAAATACGATGAACATAACTGATTAGCATGCGGAGTCCTGAAAATTCTAACAATTTTGCTAGGGCAACAAAGCAGTGTTACGAAATACTCTTGTTTTTGTGTGAATGGGACGGTCGTGCACGTGAAGAGCACGATGCAGTAAAGGATGCGTGGCAAACTTTCACACAGGTGAGTACATCTTTTTTGGGAAATAGAAAAACTCCACAATACAAAACATTTGTTGAGAAAATGGTATCCACTTTTGAAAATATGAACAGCTTAATGAACTAAAAATTACACTTTTTAGATTCACATGTTGAATATTTCCCTAAAAATTTTGGTGACTTTAGTGAGGAACAGAGTAAAAGATTGCATAAAAACTTGAAAGACGTTGAGAAGAGATGGCAAGGAGTTTGTGATGAATCCGTGTTATCAGTTTACTGCTGAGGCTAGAGGAGTCGGAGCCGTATGGGCTGGGTAGGATTGAGCCCAACCATGAAATTTGAAAAGTAGCCATAAAAGAAAAGCCATTCGTAGATCTTTTGAAACCAAACGAACGCTTTACTCTGCTAAAAAACAGTAGCCACATTAATGTAACTAATTAAATAAAACAAAAATAATTTAAAAAATAAACGTGAAATAAAAAAATAAAAAAGAAGGGAACAGTATTTCGCCAGCTCCTCGTTGGTTATTCCTGGGTTTGGCAAACAGCGAATATATTAGTTACAGTATCAACGAATTTACTTTATCTCACATGTTTTTTGGGTTTGTGGGGTTGAGGTTTGGGAGTTTGGAGTTTCTGAATATGGGGCTTGTGGATTTATGATATGTGGGTTTAGACTTGGTATGTTTGGGGGTTGTGGGTTCAGAGTTTGTGGGTTAGGGATTCTGGGTTTGAAGACCAAGAGTTTATAGGTTTAGAATTTCCACATGAGCGATATTTAGATTTGGGCTTTGTATGTTTGTGGATGTGGGATTAGTGGGTTTGTAGTTCGTAGGTTTGAGGATTGTGCGTTTGTGGTTTATAGGTTTGGAGTTTGTTGGTTTGGGTATTGTGGGTTTGTGGCTTGTGGTTTTAGGGTTTGTGGTTTAGGGCTTGGGTTTTTGGGGTTTGTGGATTGGTAGGTTGGCTTCCGGTTACAACCGCAACGGCTGAAAGAAGCTTTTCTAAATCAAAACTCATTACAAATTATCTCAGAACGTCTATGGAACAAGAACGGTTATCGAGTTTGTCGATGATACGATCATTATGTTCACCTGAAAAGAAGCAAGCAAAGTTCTTATTAAATCATTGTGATATTTATTCAGTGAATAGTTTTTTGATATATTTTGTAGTTTTTGTTACTTTCAAATACATTTTGTTTATTCGCGTGTTTTTTTTAATTTTCTTAAACAGCCCCCCCCCCCCCCCCCCCCAATATATTTTAATACGCATCATACGTTCATATCGGTTGTGTATCCGCGAGTACTACTCGCATCCTTCTCTCACTACAATCACAGAGGCACGTATTTATCCAGACGATTTCGTCATAAATGTGGGATGGAGCGATCTGATCACCACACGTTGGATGCTACTTGCATTATAAAGTGGGCACACAGAAATAGGGCACTATATGAGACAGGAGCATGCTACCACCATATTAGTTCCTGATGGGCTAGCGTAAAACAGTGCGACAAGCATGTCCTATAGTTTAATTCAAATAACGTTTAGAATATAAGAAAAGAAGTCTGCTGCAGTGCTTCGTTTTGTAAAATTGAAGCGAGGATAGATTTAAATTTTACCGTTTTCTAGTAAAATAGACAGAAAGAATGTCAATGTGGATCATAAATTGTAGACGTGGCAAGTGGAAACCGAATTAAAATTCAATATTATTCTAAGTAAGTACTCATATTTATGACCATAAAAATATAATTCAAATATATGGGATCTGAAGTTTATGTTTACATGTAATTAAATTGCCTGTGAGCATTTTTTTGACATATTAAAGCGAAATAAAATCCAGAAGAAAGTAAGGTTAGGAACCCGTTTTACTGCAAAAGGAAGCACTTTAACTCAAGCAAATAAAAAAGACGTATGATGTGATATGTAAACAGCTATTGCGGTAAACTCTTGGAAAAGTATTGTATTAATGTTTGACCTATATTCTTTTATTATTTTATTATTTATCACCATTTATTCAATAAATCATATGACTATAATTTTAGCGCACTCCTATTTATAAACAGCCTCCCCTAGGGGCTGTAAGACCTTGTAGTTGGTGAGGAGGCTTAAGCGTGTGGGACGTAGAGGTCAGACGAACCTCGGCTTGCATGTGTATGGATATGGATGAAAGGATCCCGATTAATGGGCTCTCCTGGGTGTTCTGAGAAGGATCCCTATAAGCGGGCTCTCCTAGGTGTTTTGAGAAGGATCCCTTCAAACGGGCTCTCCTGGTATCCATGGTAGTATGATAGAAGTGTGAAAGAGCCTAGCTAACACGGGCTTTCTGGATCCCTGCGTCGATGTATCTTCCGGGCCGATCTCCAATTTCTGGAGTCGGCACGGAAATGACCTGCGGTCCGCACCGCGAACAAGAAACAGCCCTCCGTTGGTATGGTGGCCTGCGAACGGGTATTCATTGCTTGGACTGCCTGCCGCTCAGAGCACTGACACTCTGACTGTGGTGGTGACGGATACTAGTTACCGGACTCGCTACTCACCAAAAAGCAATTAGAGCTTCGCAGGGAGGCTGCCTGAAGGGCTCTCGAAAGAGCGTCTCAAGATCAATGGCCTAAATTCAAGACTAATTTCTGCAGAGGAGGGGTCTTTGTATTTGTGGCAGCGGACCCAGCGGTTAAACCTTGGCTACACAAGCTTTTGGCCAAAACAAGACCTTGGGAAGGCACATCTATTAACGTGGGTAGGGTTGAGTTGCTTCACAAGATGGTTAAGGCTACGGCGTGGTTTCCAGGAAAACTGACAGACCCGCAGGTGGTTCTCGGTCAGCTGAAAAATTCAACCCGTCACTAAAAACAGCGTCCTGGCAGTGTGTCAGGCACGATAGGCCTCAGGGAGAGGACGCAGCTGAAGAATTCAAACAGCTACTAGTTTTGCAAATTCCTGAGTCACAGACGAGGGCCCTTGCGTGTCTCAATAGCAGGCCCTTCTACCTTTATGGACAGGTCAACTTTAAAGTGGCCAGTCAAGGGCAGGAGAGGCCTGTCGGTGGACAGGAAGCTTGGGATCAGACCTTAATGCATGCTCCCTGTTTAGCAATTACCCAGATTAACTTGCGTCATAGCAAAGGTGCCTCTGCAGTTTTTCAGAGAGGCATGCCTGTGAGGCACACAGATATCTCACTCTTCCAGAAATCCTGGTTAGTTCGAGATACCATCAGGGGCTTCGTGGGAGAGAGCTAGTTTTTGTTACAGGGACCCAAGGCGGCTAATTCGAGGACATTTACACTGGCAAAGGGATTCAACGTTGTTCCGCTGCTCGAGCTATGTTTCAGAGACCTGATGGTGATAGTCATGGATTTTAAAGGAATAGGAAGGATTGTCATGGGATCGGCTTACTTTCCATATGACAGTGATACCAGTTCACCAGTGAGGTAACGTACATTGGTGAAATACTGCAAGGTAAGGGGTCTTCCTCTTCTGTTGGGGTGCGATGCTAACTTCCAACATACCCTGTGGGGTAGCACGGACATCAACTCAAGAGGTAAAAACCTATTGGAATATCTAATTACTACTGATTTAGATATTCATAATATGGGGAACACTCCGACGTTTCGTAATTCGAATCTCAGATGACTCACTGATAGAGTTCGTGTTGGAATCCGTTTTACCCAATGACCCTAAATGGGTCAGGAATGCAAGAAGAACGGACTAAGGTCAGTTTTCCACAGAACTAAGAAGTGCACTCTCAGGGATGCCCAGGTCTAATAGCGACTTGGATACCCTGGAGATGGCGGCCGAGTTTTCCACGGAAGCCATCAAATCCACTTATAAAAGTAATTGTCGGCCTTCGAAAGTCCGAAAGGCTCGAGATACACGCTGATGGTACGCAAAACTCGAAGAGTTTCACAGGCAAATCACCTGATCAAGGCATATTTTCCGATCTTCACAAAGTTAGGAGATGGAAGAACGGCACCTCTGAGGCAATCAAAGTCGCATGTGGCCCAACTGGGCCCGAAACGACGGCTAGCCAACAAGATTGTCACCCCAGCTAGGGTCAGGTGGGCCCTAAAGTCCTTCAGTCCTCACAAATCTCCCAGCCCGGATGGTATATATCCAGTCCTCTTACAGAGGGCTGGTGAAATTATCACTGGGCCTCTGGTAAGAGTTGCTAGGGCTAGCCTGACGTTGTGTTATGTTCCGGCAGCATGGAGGGATGCGAGAGTAGTCTTTATTTCGAAGGCACGTAGGATCGGTTATAATTCACCCAAGGGTTTCCGACCCATTAGCCTCACATCTTTCCTACTAAAAACAGTGGAAAGACTCGTGGGCAGATATATCCGCGATAAGATCTTATTAAGGAGCCCTCTTTACAAGAAACGACACGCCTATAGGGCTTGTCATACGATTCAGACGACCTTGAACACTGCAGTTGACCTAATTTAAGGACAACTGAAGCAGAAAGGTCCAGCGATTAGAACCTTCATGGACATCGAAGGAGCCTTTAACAACACCACTGAAGAGGTGATCAGGGCAGCCATGATCCTACACGGGGTGCCTAGTTCAGTCATGAAATGGACCTGCCACAGGTTGGCCAATAGAAATCTAACCACGACCAAGGGTGACACCACTTTATGTGGAACCGTTGACTCGGGATGTCCGCAGAAGGTGTTCTATCACCCTTGCTGTGGTGCCTGGTAGTAGATGAAGTGTTTCATCTACTCACGACTCAGGGCCTCCAAATTATAGGCTATGCAGACGACATACTATTTATCTTGCGCGGCCAGCAACTGGACGCACTCTTCGGAGTAATGCAGCAAGCACTAGGAATATTTGATTAATGATATAAGAGGACTGGACTGTCAGTCAATCCGAGTAAGATGGATGCAGTTGTGTTCACCAGAAGGTAGAAGTGGGGAACCACGGGTAAATTGAAATTGGGGGGACAAAAACTCGAAATGAATGGGCAAGCCGAATATCTAGGAGTCATCCTTGATAAGAAGCTGTTATGGAACGAGCGCGTGGAAAACAAGTGCAAAAAAGCTAGTAGCGACTCTTTGGCTATGTAGAAGAGCCATAGGGAAAAGCTAGGGCTTGAAACCAGAGACACTAATGTGGATCTTCGCAGTGATCCTGCGACCCAGTTTAACCTATGCGGCAGTCGTCTGGTGGACCAGGGTCGAATTTTCTACTGTGAAGTCCCGACAGGAAAGAATCAGGGGACTGATTCTGAGAGGTATCACTGGTGCCTCGAAGTTGACACCCACGATGGCCCTGGGGACACTAATAGGTTTGGAGACATTCCATCTCACCATGAAAGCCGTGGCTGCGAAGACGGCCTGGAGACTAAATATGGTAAACGATAGCCGTATCACGACAGTTAAGCAGATACCAATCGACATCACGAAGAGGCAGACACTGAGCCTGCTCAGGGATGAAATGTCCACTTGTCACTACCTCTTCGGCAAGAAATACAGTAAGGCACACCTGCCCAGTGATGGAGACAACTGATTTAAAGATAGCTCTTGTAACAAAGAGAACGCTGGAGCAGGTGTATACCGTAGAAGGAAGGGAATGGGCTTCAGAATTGCGATGGCGTACTACGCAATCGTTCTGCAATCTGCGATTATGCCCTTGGTTAGCAAAGCTAGCAGAAAAGAAAAATTTTACTGGGCCTGAGCCTGTTGTAGGCATTTCTAGCAGGTCGTTCGCTAGAGATATTACCAGTTACCTGACCGAGGAACATCAGAATGTGTGGGATGCGGTCTCTGGTTGCAGACAGGCTAAAACACTGTTAGGCTCAAAGCTAATCCCTCATCGAGCGAAAGAAATACTCAAGCTCGGGCGGAAGGACAATGAGACTTCCACTCATATTCTCTGTAACTGCCTCGCGATTGCGGGGAAACGTGTAAAACTCATAGGTAAACTGAGCAACATTCAGTTTACAATCATAATTTTTGCAAGAACTATTTTTTGGCAAATGTGTGGGTTAAAAAAGCATATAGTCTAATTTAAATATTCCCTATATTATGTTACATGTAATTTTATTTATAATTTATGTTCTGACAACAATGCGTTAGTATAATTTAAAAATAAATAATCTATATCATGTAAATGTATTTATATAATTAGATATCAAGTTAGCGAATTTGAATTTGACGGGGAACGAAGATGGCAGCTTGGATATTCCCATCTAATATAGCACCTTAACCGAACCAGTGGGACGCAGCATGTTCGGACGTTGCCGTTGAATCACCAGTTTACCTGATGCAAGAATTTCTACGTTTAGACGCCGATGCGCCTGACCCCTTGGCTGAATAAATACTTATTTTAAATGTTATTGACAATTGTACCAATAAATCACTAATGCGCTGTTACAAAATTCGACTCGAAGTGCCAAATGTGCGAATTTGCAAATTAAAATGTTTTAAATGAAAAATAAAATGAGCATAATAAGATGGGTAATAACTCGTGTCGCTGGTAGAACGGTTCCGAGGCTCTCCTCGTCTGATCTAAATACACTGCTTTGATTTTAAAGAAATATTGATCTAGAATATATGAAAAATATATTTTATATCGCTGGAATCACAGAAAAAAGATACCGTACCTAAAGTTTAGCACGAAACCAGGATCATGTCAGATCATCTCTTTTTGCCTAACGCCTACCGGGAATCAGGGTACGTGATATTACGTTAGAAAGCAGTAGGAATATCCGTCTTCCTTCACGTTGTGGGCCCTCAGAAAAAGCAGCGTCTACAAATAAAAATATTATCATTTGCAAACTAAATACAAATTATTTTAATAGCTGTAAAAAGAAATTTTTAAATTATTTCTGTTTGGGACTTCCGTTTCCGGCATGAAAGTGCAAAGTAGTTGGAATTGTTAATGCTGAGTTTTTCTGATATTGGGTTGAAATTTGAGGTGAGTGGATTGTGTAGGTGTGTAGTAGGGTGTGGAAGTGAGAAATTAATTGAGGAAGTGTGAGACTGAAAAGGGGAGGTAGTTATTATTGAGGATTGAGACAGATTTGTGTGGAAGTTGAGGTTATGTTCTTTGGAGATTTCTGACAGGGTGGGAGACTGGGTTGATCGGGTTGGTAGTAGCAGGGCTGGGTAGCGACGGAGAAAGGTGAGACAGATACTAGACCACGACGATAGATGAAGGCAGGGAAGCATGGAAGGCAGGAGGGTTTGAACTGGATTCATGGCTAGCGGAGGAAACTGTAGAAAAGGAGAGATTAGGAGCAAAAAAATTAGGGTCAATTGAGGCTTTTATCAAAAGGAAGAGAGGGTAGAGGGGTAGCAGTGAAGAGAAGGAAGATATCGGTGCGAGCGTTAAATATAAAAAAAATATTTAGATTGGCATCGGAAAAGCAGAATTTGATACTGGTTGGAAAAGAGGATGCAGCTATTGGAACAAAAACTAGAAGAGAAGCAGGAAGATAATAATAAAAATGTAGAGCAGATGCAAGATAGGGTACAAAAAACAGAAAGCTCGAACCGGGATTTTGGTGAGGACGAGAGGTGAAATAAGGAGAAGAAATGGCTAAAAAAAGTAGAAAAAAGAATAGAAAGGAAAGAGAGGGAAGAAACAAAGAGAAACACAGTGATAAAGGGTATAAGATTAGTGGGAAAGGAGCTGAAGGACGGAGTGAAAGAAGTTCTAAAAAGGATTGATGCGAAGGTAGAGATAGAGGAAGTAAGAAGTGTTGGAAGGGAAAAGCGAATAGGGGAGAGCATGGTAATAGTTAGACTTAAGAAATGGAAACATAAGAGGGAAGTGATGAGAAAGAAGAGGATGTTACGTGGAAGCTCGAATAGAATAAAGGATGATTTAGCAAGGGTAGAAATAAATCTGCAGTATAAGTTAAGGAAAATAGCGGAAGAGGAAAGAAAAAAGGGAAGAAGAACATGGTTTAAGTGTGGGAGAATACAGAGAGACGGAGTATGGTGGGATTGGGATATAGAAAGGGAACAAATAGTAAGGACTAAGGTATAGAGATAGGGAGTTTACGAGAAATTTCACACAATGGGGTGTAGTCATAATGATGGAGACGTGGCTAGATGAAAAGGAATATGAAAGAGTAAGGGAAGGGTTACCCAGAGGTTACAAATGGCAAGTGCAAAATGGACAGTGGAAGAACAATGAAGGCAATAGAGGTGGGAATAGAAGTGGATGGGATAAGGATTGTAAAGAGAAAAAAATGAGGTCAGAAAGGAATTCAGAAAGTAGAGAAAATAAAAAAAGTAATGGGGAAGAATATAGAAAGAAGAGAGAATATGCTGTTAGAGAAAGAGATTAGGAAGAGGACATAACAAGGAAAGAGAAAGTTAAAGTTTTAGGAATAATGAAGGATGAAAAGGCAATAGTAAAGAAAGGTAAAGGAAAGGAATTGAAAGATTATAGGGGTGATGCTGATGCCAACACTATAAAGTATATGTAACTGTTTTATCGGAGAGATGAAAGATAAAAGTTGAAGAAAAAAAGATCAACTCACCGAATCGGACAGGATTTAGAAAAGGAATGGGAGTAAAGGACAACATATATGTTCTGAACTATATAGTAAATAAAAGGATTAAAAGGGAAAGAGGGGCAATGATAGCAATGTTCGTGGACTTAAAGGCGACGTTTGACTCATTAGACCAAGGCTAAATAGAAAAAGTTATGGTAAAAAAGCGAATAAAAGAGGGATTAATAAAGAGGGTATCTGACATTTTCAGAAAGACAAAGTAGGAGAGCAAATGGGAGATTATTTCTGGTTGGTCAGAGGTGTGAGGCAAGGATGTCTTCTAAGACCACTTTTACTTAATTTATTAATATCAGACTTGGAAGAAGAAATGAGGAGAAAAGGTTGGGGCGTAGTTAGGATAGGGAAGGATAAAAAAGCAGCAGGTGTAATGAAACAGATATCGTGAATAGGAAAAAGAAGGTTCAAGAAAAATGGGAGAAGGAGAATGTGGTTATTTGATACGCTGGTATGGCTAGTATCAGGTTATTAAGCAGAGATATGGGGATGGAAAGAAAGGGGAGAAATTGAGAGTTCACAAGAAAGTTATATAAGGTAGACACTAGTGGCAGATTGGAGGACACTGGGATATATGGTGAGAGAAAAGCGCAAAGGCATTAGTTAAGTATTAGAGGGGGAAAGAGGGCATGGAAATTTGAGACGAAGCTGTGGGAGGGAAATGGAGGGGATTTGGCGAAAAGGTGTTTTATGGAGGTAGAAGATGAGGAAGAAGGAAGGAGGGAGTTCTTTAATGTTAGAGGAATAGAAGACGGGACTGGAGTAAACTATGAAGATTTGGAAAAAAGGGAGAGGCAAAGACAATTAATAGAAAGATGGGACATGATTGAGGAATCAAAATACAATAAATTGTATAAGATGATAAAAAAGGAAGGAGTACCAATGTATTTATAAAAGTGAAGGGGAGAGAGAAGGTGGACCAGAATAGCAAGATTAAGATTGGGAAACGAGGTAAGGGAGGGGATGTATTAGGCAAAAGAAAAGAACAGAAAGTGTAGAATATGTGAATTAGAGGAGGAAACATGGGAGCATGTATGGAAAGAATGTAGGACAGGAATGGAAGATAAAGGAAGCTGGCAAGAGAATGCTGTTAAGATTATGGGGGGGGGGTGAATTAGAATGAAAACCGATGAAGGAGTAGAATGGTGCTAGAGAAGAGAATGAGAACGAATGAAAACATGCATGTGAAAAAAGCGAATGGAGGTATAAAAAAGTGAAAGAAAAAGGAAACGGGAGTCGCTTAGGTTAGGAGCGTAAAGATTGTTAGTAATGGTAATGTACAAAATAAGTAGACTAAGAAGAACTCGCGTTCTAGTGCTCTCTCTCTCGCTTGCACTCTCGCTTTCATTGGCTCGCTCACTTGTTTGCTAATAAGTCCTAAATTGCGATATCACAGGAAATAGAGATAAGAAACTAGATATAAGTATTTATGTGTAAGCGGAAAGATTGTCAGGAATGCAAGTCATGTAAACCCTTAGGGGACACATTATGAATAAAAAATAATTTCTGCGCATTTATTTTTAATAAATGGTTAATATTTACAATTTTAATTTAATTAGTGTTATTGAAATATATTCTTCAAATTATTATATACGCATGTTTGTATCAATTTATTAATTATTTTATTTATTAAAATTTTATATAAAGATGTTTGGTAAGTTATTTTGAATATTTTTAAGCATATTTAAATGACGTTCTACACGAACAATGATTTAAACAGTTTTGGTCTAATGTCTGGGGTTACGAATGTACATTTCACAACCACGTCTCCCGACCGTGAGATAGGTGGTTACAGTCTGTAACGGAATCAATACGACCATCCGCCAAAAAAATTCGTGCACCCTTAGAACACGGAGTGATCCAAGGGCTACCGCCTTCTGCATTTTTCCCGCGAGTGTTTTAGCATATTGTTGACACGCAGAGGTGCTTTTCAGGCTATTAAAGAGTGAAAGCTTCACACCTCCAAGAACACCGATGATAAGGACGATTATTTTAACAGAATAATCCCGGTACAATCGTTGCACCTCCCTTATAAGGTCTCTATACCTCTCTTTCTTCTCATTCTCCTTGACTATGATATTTTTGTCAGCTAGTGCCGAAAATTCGATAACGAACATGGTTTGCTTCTCGAAGTCAAGAAGAATCATGTCTGGCCTCGAGTGTGCAACACAAACAATTGTCGAGAATATAAAGTTCTAGTATATGCGGTACTTCCCATTCTCGACAATTGACTTGATTTCCCTAGGAGCATTTAGAGGAGTGATACTAAGGTTAATGCCGTAAAAGTTTGTTAAGGTGGAAATGACACCGTCTTGGCATTCCAAAATGAAACCCTCCGTGCCAGACATCGATGCGGACGATTTCAGGAAAGCAAACGTTAGCTCACACGACATTGACTGATCCTCTACAGTTCTGTAGAAGATACCGTGCATCCTCTTAACGAGAAGCTGTTCACGAAAGTTTTTCTCACCTCTAATACTGAAGTTAAGGCCGAGTGTTTCAGCAGCATGCTTTTGTTCATGTGGATAACCTTTCTTGTCCCGATATCAAGGGATCCGAGCTCGTTCTTCGTCCATGGAACTACTCCAAATTAATAGAGTACTACCAGGGCGACCAGCATGTTCGTTGCAGATACTTTGTTCCTCGCCGACAGTTCGGAAGACCAAATTTGCCGGATGAGACGTTTTTATCTGCTTCGGAGAGTATCCTTTATAGATGCCACATTCTGAATGCGGCTCTGTGGCCCGCCCGGGAATGTATAACTCTCTTCAGCGCGAAGGTGTCGTATAGCGCTTCTTTCAACGAGCTCAGGATCTTTAGGGATACCATTAAGTCTTTCTGGCTTCAAACAAACCTTGGCGCATTTATCTAACTTAAATTCCATTGCAATTTCCATTGTATATCGTTCGAAAATCTCTGGAGCTAGATGTAGTTGCACTTCGTTGTTAGCATAGATCTTAAGATCGTCTATGTAAAATATATGAGTAATCTGGTACTTTCGATCTGCAGGTTGGCCGCACAAGTACCTGTCGGAATGGCGAAGTGCTAGAGATAGTAGCAATAATGTAAGGCAAAAGAGGAGTGGGCTCATGATGTCGCCCTAAAAGACATCTCTCTGAAAGGTGACCTTGTTAGTTGTCACACGATTTTTTCAAGATAAGATAGTAAATCTGGTTTTTCAAAACCGCATCAATCTCTCTATGCACCTAACAATTCGCGGTTCAGCCTAGTGATTGGCCTGTAATTCTTCGGGTCAGCTAAGTTGCCTATTTTCAGCAGGAGTATTGTGCGCCCTTCCACCAACCACTCCGGAATCGGCTGATCCGACTTTAAATATGAGGTGAAAATACGGGCCAATTGCTGATCGGTTGAAGAAAAACTTCTTCCACTAGAAGGTTTTGATGCAATCTGGTCTCGGTGCGGAATAGTTCTTTATCCCTCCTAATACTTTTTTCACTTCCTCGGTAATGACGGGTGGGCATTCCTGATCGGGTCTTATCAGAGAATCACGCAGCACGTCTTAAAAGTGAGCGTAACCCTTTGCATTATTCCTTCGAAGAAAAAAGGACACGTTATAGAAGGCTAAAAATAGACTAAAGTTGGTCTATAAATCAATTTAATTACGATAAAAAGCAAGATAAAATGTGAACACGAAAGATAGTATAAATATATCCCTTAAGTTTAAGAAAAGCAGAGAGAAAAAATTTTTGAATAAAACTCTTATTCATTTGCATGGTTAAGTTACAGTTCTAAATTTTAATTGATACAAACATTGTCAGGTTAATTGAAATGGGGTCAATTCTACTTGTAGTTCTAAGTTTCTTCAAATGAGTCATGTGCGTCTAAATTTTTAACTACCTGTAGTACAATGAAATGAATTTTATTGTGTTACAATGGGA
The DNA here is from genome assembly GCF_010883055.1 of Belonocnema kinseyi. Lineage (NCBI taxonomy): Eukaryota > Metazoa > Arthropoda > Insecta > Hymenoptera > Cynipidae > Belonocnema > Belonocnema kinseyi. The sequence goes on from NC_046660.1 coordinate 148,661,921, forward strand.
AAACTTAAGTTAAGTTGTGTTGCGTTAAGCAAAATTTCGTTAGGATCTGTTAACTTAGATTCATTTGTAGGTTAAGATCGAGTTAACCTATTAAATATAGCACAAATTTAAGACTGAGAACCTTACGCTTATATAGATACACGTGTGGTTGCATTTCATTCAGCTAGGTTAGGTTAGGTCAGGTTTCGTTCGGTTAGGATAGGTTAAACCTCTATGTAGGTTAAGCCGTAGCTGAATGAAACGGTACCGCAAAAACAACGGGACAACCCAATGAATTTAATTGTGTTACGTGAAGTTAAGTTAGGTTATGTTAGGTCAGGTTTTTTTAGGTTAGGATAGGTTTGACCTCTTTGCAGGTTAAGCCCAAGCTGATTCAAACGGTACCGCAAACACAACGGGACAACACAATCAGGTTAGTTGTGTTTCGTGAGGTTAGGTTAGGTTAGGTTAGGCTAGGTTAGATTTATTTCTAGTTTAGGTACGAGTTGACCCATTCGATGTAGCACACATTTGCTACTGGGAAAATATGCTTCCAGAGCTTTACGGGTAGTACAATAAATTTCAGTTAATTCAGGTTAGGTCAGGTCACTGGCATTATTTTGAAATTTATTTGCCTCAGTGCATGATTTTTCGTCATTTTTTGAGGTTATGGCTAAACCATGACGTGATGGGCGATTTTTGATACCAAATTTGAATACAGCGCCCTAAATTCCATAGGAATACGTGTGTCTTGTTACCAGATCCGCACACTTTTTTTGTGTGTGGCTGTGTAATTGATAGCCCAAAGGTCGGATTCTTCGGAAAATTGTCCAAAAATCACGTTATCCATTTCAGCTAGATCGGGAGAACCTGCTCATCGATAGACGTGTCTGCAAAGATGCAGCATTCTACCAGCGTGACCTATCGATGACCTGGATTGATTATCGGAAAGATTTCGATTCGACCTCCCATACACTTATCATCTGTCTTTTGGAAAGCTTAAAGGTTCATCCGCAAATCGTTAGGTGCATAGATAGATTGATGACGCGTTGGAAAACTAGATTTACTATCTTATCTGGAAAAAATTGTGCAACAACTAACAATGTCACATTTCAGAGAGGTGTCTTTCAGGGCGACACCATAAGCCCACTACTCTTTTGCCTTACGAACAATTTACGAACAATTAACAATTAACTAAGGAAATTCGAATGGAATTTGGGTTAGACAAATGCGCCACGGCTTATTTGAAGCAAGGAAAACTTAATGACATCACTGAAGATTCTGAGCTCGTTGATAGAAGCGCTATACGACACCTGTGCGCTGAAGGGATTTATGCTTATCTGGGCGTGCCACAGAGCCGCATTCAGGACGTTACATCTATAAAGGATACTATCCGAAGCAGATACAAACGTCTCTTCAGGAAAATTTGGTCTTCCGAACTGTCAGCAAGGAACAAAATATCTGCAACGAACTTTCTTGACAAGGTTTCTTTAAAAACGTTTCATTACAAATCGTTTCTTCACAACATTTCTTTAAAACGTTTCTTTACAAAGTTTCTTTACATAGCAGCGGAGGAGGCTGCTGAAATACTTTGACTTAACTTCAGCATTAGGGGTGAGCGAAATGCATCAAATCTTATCTATCTCGAGTACTAACTCCTGAAAGCCCGGATTAAGAAAGCACAAGAGAAAAACTTTCGTGAACAGCTCCTCGATGTGTGAGCTAACGTTTGCTTTCCTGAAATCGCCCGGATTGAAGTCTGGTACCGAGGGTTTCATTTTGGCATACCGAGACGGTGTCATTTCCACCTTAATATACCGTCGCTATATTTTGAGCCGAGACATTCCCGATGATAGCTGCAGGGTGTACCATGCACACCCCGAGCATTTAGATCACATACTATTAAGTTGCCCAACTCATGCGGGAACGACCTACGTCCAAAGCCACAATGCGGCACTCACAGTGCTTTATTACCATCTCTGTCACTCTTACGGCATTAACCTTGATATCACTCCTCTAAATGCTCCTAGGGAAATCGAGTCAATTGTCGAGAATGGGAAGTGCCGCACCAACAATATGCTAAAACACTTGCGGGAAAAATGCAGAAGGCGGTAGTCCCTGAGTAGCTCCATGTTGTCAGGGTGCACGAAACTTTTGCAGGATCCTTGTATTGATTCCATTTACGACTGTAACCACCTACCTCACGGTCGAGAGGCGTGGTTGTACCTGCAATTTACCGCGATTTAGTTGGGAGCAGGTGTAATTTTTCTTATTAGCACCCGCTGCCGGTGAAGTCTTGCGGTTGTTCTTATGACAAATTGTTAAAATATAGTTGAATACATATTTAAATTTATATATATTTTTTCATAAGGTTCGAGAATTATGCAACTAGACGTTATGGTGCTTGGAATGAATATACAGTGAGCGCTTGGAAAAAACTTGGTAGTACCATCTACAACTTTAATGGGCCTGAGAGTATCAGAGGTCACTATATTATCACGAGGAGACCCAGTCTTGATATCGCTATCTGGGTAGGCTTTTTTCTTCGTGAACCTTTTATTTCTTTCATAATATAGTTAATTCACAACAATTGCTGTACATATTTTATGTTGGAATATTTTCACTAGTATAAATGAATAATTTTTATTGTCCCTATATTTATATTAATTAATTTTTCTTTTTCTGTATGCTGGATTTTTGGAAAACAAGCATAAACGTGTTGAGTTCTGATTACAAATGATTAAAATAAATTTAGAAAGTTATGCAGTACCTGACCATAATATTAAGCCAAAACTAAAGAGTTGCAACTTTCACATTATTTTCGTCATTTATTGTAAGTACTCTAAGGTACTTGTGTTTTCAAACTTCTAGTTCACCAGATTCGTCAGATTCGACAGATGAATTAGCATCTTTTTAGCTGAAAAAAGTCACCGTTCTCATCTGATGGTAAATTCTTCATATATGAATCCCATCGCAAACTTTTAGGACTTCATGAATCAGAAGGTCAGTAAGCACTCTCTCACAACCAAGAAAGAAACAGTATAAATAGTATGCCTTTTTGGATTCAGTATTTCGTATGGCCACATGTAGCAGATAATACAGCTTTATCTACGAGAACTGGACCAATTGTGATAAAATATTCGAATGAGCTATTGCTTGGTTGTATTAGCATGCTTACTGATTTCTATTTTAATAAAGTCTTAAACGTTCTTAGTGGGATTCATATCTGGAGAACTTCCCGGCCACTCGAGAATGGTGATATTTTCCAGCAAAAAACAAGTTAATTCGTCTGGCGAATCTGACGAATTGCGAATTTAAAAACACAAGTAAGCTAAGAGCATTTATAAAAAATAACAACAATAATGTGAACATTTAACTTTTTAGCTTTTTCCTAATAATGTGGCACGGCACTGTAAACATACAACAACCTAGTGAAGGGCAGTCCAGAAAGAGAATCCCTGTACCAAGGGCTTCTGCTGAATATTGTTTTAATAATAAACTTCTCTTGGAATATTTAGGATATAACTTGATTTATTTTTGATTTACTACATTCTTATCAAACCTGAAATTATTTTTATTTATTTCCAAATTCAGTAACCTTACACGACAAGGTGAACTGTTACTGCAGTAGGGTGAACACTGTTTTCTTTCTAATTTTGCATAATTTTGTATAAATATTTGAATTGACATTTGAATTGATCCCAAAAATACTAAGATTTGAATAAGGTACTGATAATACCATCCACTTCGAGAAGTTTTTCGACAACCTCATAGCACCTGATGAGGAATCTTTAACAGTCACTGCCGAAAAGGTGGAAAAAGCACTTAAGGGTACAAAGCACTTTTCCGATGCAGGACCAGATGGTATAAATAATTTCTGGTGGAAGAAGTTTGCGCCCATTCTGCAATTGCTAATTTTAGAACGCAATATAATCCTAACGAAAAAAGGTAACTTGTCCAATTAAAATAATTACAGACCAATAACTTGTTTGAACACACTGCGTATGATATTTACAGCTTTACTAAAAAACAGGTCTGCTACATTTTTATTTTTTAAATATTTTTTTACACTTTTACATTTTTATTTTACAAATATCGTGTGATAATGAACAACGTAACCTTTCAGAGGCGCCTTTTGCAGGGCGACATCATGAGCCCTATGAGTTTTTTGCATCAAACTTCTGTCTCTATATCTCGCATTACAAAATTCTTCTGGATACGGTTATGACGACACTGATCATCGCAAGTATAAGGTCACTTATATATTTCATATGGATGACTTAAGGATCTGCGCTTATGGAAAAGCAAACTTCAGAGTGTCACGAAGTACAAAAGTATTCCAAAACTTCTCTAAAAAACGAAAAGATAATTGACGTTCCTAAGGAACCTGAGCTTGTTGATAGAAGTGTCATTAAACATTTTGATACTGGAGAGAACTATACGTATCTGGCCGCACTTCAAAGCCAGATTAAGGACGTAATATTAGTAAAGGAGTCTCTCCGAAGCAGATATAGACACCTTTCCCGAAAAATTTGATCTTCAACTCTGGCAGAGTTCCGTGAGTCTACGTCTCAAGATATCAAGGTGAACGCGACATCTGAATCTCTAGTGTCTTTATAACCAAATTGTTCTAAGTACAACTTACATATTAGAAATTAACAGAGATTCCCTTCTGAATATGGTCAGGAACTCCGTGGTGATTGACGCAGGAGAGTTTTTTTATAAAGCCGCAGAGCAGGCGGCTGAGATCATTAGCCTGAATTTTAATATCAGGAGTAAGGAAAGTGCATTACTTTATAAAGATAATTCCCTTCTAAAATCCAAATTAAAAAAAGAAAAGGCTGAAATATTTCATCAACCAGCTACTTTACAAGATAATTCACAGAAAACTTCACAGAAATTTAGAAGAACTATCCTTGAAAAAAGGCGAAGCTTTTGGATTTCTTAGATCTTCAGGGCCTGATTCAGGTATAGAGAGTTTCTTTTTCGCATGCGAGGATGGTCTTCTTTTCACTTTAGTATACCTCGATCGCATTTTAAATCAAGAAGTTTCAAGCGATACGTGCAAAGCGTCTCATACACACGTTGAGAACCTAGAACATATAATGTCTGAGTGTCTCATACATGCAGAAACTATGTATCCCTACAGACATACCGCGGCCACATAATCTGCTCGATTTTCTGGAACTAAAATTATGGGACAGCAGTCTTCGTTACGACCTCGAAGACTGACATCGTTCTAAGACGTCTTAAAATGTACTATATTCGCGATCAAGACCTTGCCAAAAATATTGGGCAAAGATAGGTATGATCACTTTTTCCATACGATTAGTAAACTTTCGGCTAGAGCGCAGAAGGCTGGGAGTTGAGTTTGTCTACTTGTTTTGACGTACGAATCACAGTGTAGTATCCGAATCTTACTATCGACATTGAAAATCAATTCTTAAATCGGGAAATTGAATTTTTCAATTAAAAATATTGGAAAAGAATATGATGTCTGACGTCACAGTGTCAAGTGAGGGTCAGTGTATTTCAAGCTTTCCGAAAATACGATAAATCATATGTCACCTTGTCACCTTGAAAGACTTATTTTACATCTTACGTTGATCAATTCCCTCTTATGCGCTAAAACCAATAACCCTGCAGTTCCTTCTAGAAGCTTCCTAGGTCAAGCACCTCACAAAATTTGTACATGTATCTTAAAAACTATTTACACCCGCTTATCAATTGTGAGAAATCTCTCTTGTACACTAAACAGGTGTGACGTCAGCTCGATTAACTAAACGTTTTTGAAAAATATATAAAGTGTGCAATTTCTAAAAACGTATTTTTAATTCTCATATGAATTATTGCATCATATAGCCAAATATTACGCAAAAGTTTCTAGTTATTTGGTAGAGGGGGAGGGGTAGGTGTCTATACGAGGAGGCCAGTTCTTATCTTTCTTCATTATCTTTACAGATACCAGATTGTGATGCAGAAAAGCAACAAGAGCCAAAAACTCGTTTAAGAATATTCCTGAAGAACATTTGAGAACTAGAAAAGTGGCACAAGTGCGAAAAGATTTACAAATTGTAACAAAGAAATTTAAAACTGTGAATCTTGAAGATACCAAACAGTCAAATAAATTAAAATTTATTTTTGAAAATTAAACAATACCGCTCTCAGTGAAGATTTTCTACCAACAAAGAAGCTGACAGAGCAAGAAGCTAACAAAGGATGCGAAATAACAGATATTAAGGAAGCTAAAACAAAATATGGAATGCGAACGCTCGTGATCACAGAAAACAAATTCTCCGTTTTTCTACCTCAAAGAATGGCAAAACTGTTCGAAGAGGATAAGGACATGTTCGTAAAAATGAAGAAGGCCTGTGAAGATCAACACCTTGAAACGCTGTATTTCGGGGAACACTTCGATTCCATTAAATTTATTGTGAAGACAAACATATAAAGTGTGCAACTTTTAAAAATTAACACTCAGTGTGTGAAAGCCTTCAGTGATTTCAACATCATCATGACTTATATACCTCGAAATCAAATGCTTCAAGTAATTACATACAATCTGAATTTACAAAACAAATGAGCGTCGTTGCTGAATTTAAAAAGGATGGAAAGCTCGTCTCGTTAGTGAAACTGCAGGGCCAATCAGCCTCGTGCAAGTATAACCCTGAATTTTAAAAAGTGGAAATTATTAAAAAGCTACTTCAACCGCATGACACTATTCTTTGATGGCCAAGAAATGCAACAATGCATCGACTGTGGAAATTTCCATATACACATGACTATATCTTTAGGAAATTATATAGTGGCTTTAGAGCAAATTCAAGAAACGCAAAAATATTACCATTTCTACTACAAGAAACAACGTTTGCTGTTCTCAAGGAAGTATGTCTTTGTATCGACAGGTATCTGTTGGAATAGAGCGTTATGCCGTTTCAACGTTCACAAGAGGTCATAATTGAAACCACCACCAAAAGTTTTTGGTGTAATGTGAAATTATCTTGTGTAAAAAGTGTCAAGTCTTATATGCAGAAAAATTATGTAAGCTTAAAGTGCAAGGTAATTTAAAAACGTGTATTCACCAATCTCATGCGATTTCAAAGTCTGTTTCTTGAAATGATTACTTTTTATAATCAGAATGTGTGTAAAGAAGTGATTGAGAAACTACCAGAACTCAGATATATAAATGGTATCTTTATACATTAAAATATCATGTATGTTATTAGTGAGAAATTGTCAATAAAAATATAATTGAAACCAAATGTAGCTTTTTTTATTTACTAGATTAGAGGACGCTAGATATGGAAGTAAAAATATATATTTGAAAATAATCAACTTAGTATAGAAAAAACTTAATAATAATACAAAGATACTGATAAACTAGACTTATCTATCCAACTATTGTGAGAGTAGTCAAGCCCTAACCATTTTACAAACAGCTTATTTCCACGTTCGTTCAGTACTTTTTTCTACAAGATAAATGTCTGTATTTCGATAGCTACCCAGTTCTTGTTCATGAAAACCACCTGCAATAGCTTTGCCCTGATAATCTTTAAGCATATAAGTTACTGGTTCGGTATTCTTAACATGACTTATCATAAATATTTCAGCTGTCCAATTCGATGTGTAGCCTTTCTCAAAAATATGCTTATATTTACTAACACGTACTTTGTCTCCAACTTTAAATTTCGCTTTCTCAACTGCTAGTTTCACATTATAATTTTTGTATACATCAAACAACAATTACTTCTCATTTTGTTTAGTGACATCTTTTGGTTTCGTTCTAATAGTCTGATGTTTAGTATCGCTGTAAGATAAAATTAAATCTCTAAAAATATTTGTCCACTTATAATTACCCTGCCAGCTAAATTGCATCCACATTGTATTTTTCAAAGTACACTCAAATCGCTCGCAAATTGATGCTTTCAAATTACTAAATGTCGCATACAAATTTATCTTATATCGCTTCATAAGATTTTTAAAATGCGAGTTGTAAAATTCTTTACCTCTATCAGCCTGTACATTTCTTTGTACGCGTCCTTTGTCAAGTATAGATTCTATGGTTGCAGCTACATCTTCACCCTTCTTGGATTTAACTGGAATAGCCCAAGCAAATTTTGAAAACATTTCAATCACAGTTAAGATGTACAAGTATTCTTTGTTTTTTTTTTGTATGAAGTTGCATTTCAACAAGATCCGCTTGCCAAGTCTCATCGATGCCGCGGATATCAAAGTGTCTACGTTGCTAGTTTCTTCTAACAAGCTTATGTAGCTCATTTACCAGTTGCAGCTTATCCTCATCCATTTTTGAGTGTGTTCAGCTTGACATCCAACTGAGAAAGGAGCTCTGAATTACGATGCGCCAGTTCTTGAGTTTAATCCACATCCACTTTCAAAATATGTAGACTTTTATTTGTGGACGTTTTTAGAGTTTCAATCATCATGTTATTATTAACATCATCTAAATCTTTTGCATCAGCTACATTGCACTGCTTTTTCATTGTGATATCATAATATCAATCGGCGGCGAATTTAAATCTAACTTCTGGTGGACCTGAACCTGCCATCTTAGCTCGCTTAATGTGACGTCCGAACACATCGATACTCATGTTGCAAATTATCAAAATATTAACAAAGCATTAATTAAATAAAAATTGGAGCCTCTTGCAATTCTTTAATAATTAACATAATTTCATTTGTTTGACTTGGATTTCCAGCTGCTCACAGTAATAAGCCTTATTTAATTAATTTAATTTACCCTATGAAGAACTTTTTCCAATTTGTTTATTTTTAGTTTTTAAAGGTCAAAGGGGAATTATTTTTTTTTATAAAATTTGTATATTTCAAAGATCTCTATCAACTTTATAATGATTTCGATGCGAATTTGTCGGAATTGCAATATTTTTATAATTTCCAAGGTCTTCATTATTTATTACAGTACCATTTGGTATCTTTTTAAACAAATTTCAAGAAAACTGACAGTCTTTGTATAGCTTACAGTACCTTTATTAATAAGATTTTCATTGAAACATAGCAAAAAATCTCCAATCTTTGGTTTGTCTTTCGATAATTTTCGTACACCATAAACATTATCTATATCTCTCCTTCTCTCTCCCAACTTTTGAAGATAATCAATTGCTATATCATTTAATAAAAATGGGGCTGATGTTTCTAAATCGTGTAGCAATGTTAATGCCGTAGTGTTCAAAGTTCAACTGTCTCTATGTAGTCAATAGATAAATATTTATTGCTTTTCCAAATGAAAAAAATATTCAAAACCTTTTCTATATTTACCTTCATTCATATTTCTGTCCTTATCAATTACAACAAATCCATTCTTATAATACTAGCATTTTCAAATCTCAATTCACCTGGGTATATTAATAGAGCTAATAAATCATTTGTCTTTCGCAGTTGGGAAGTCTACAAAATTTTGCTTGTACACTGTTTGGAAACAAATGTCCATGCCGTTTTTCTTTTTTCTCAATTTGAACAAGCGAATCGAAAATATCTATAGGTAGCTTTAGAGGTTGTGCTTCAAACTGCATCTTGACTACGACTGTGTGAAAAACTATATATTTCAGGTTAATATAGGTTCACCCTTTAGCCTGAAAGTATCTCTCAAACAGATATGATAGTTCACGATCACGAACCTACAGTCATTTGTAAGCGGTCCTCGAAAGAGGCAAGACATGACAGAGGTCTGCTGAATAAAATAATTAATAAGCTTCCTGTAGAGTTAAATATTCCTGGATATCAGTACTGTGGGCCAGGCACAAAATTAGTAAAACAAACAGCTCGAGGTGATCCTGGAATCAATCTTCTTCACGCTGCTTGTAGGAAGCACGATATAGCCTACTGATTAAGTAGAGAAAATATAGAGGCTAGAAACTCTGCTAAGAATGTACTAGATGAAAAAGCTTGGAAACGTTTCTTTGCTCAGGACACAGGCTTAGGTGAAAAGGCCGATGCTTGATACACTAGTGCTAGATCTTTCTCTCTATCTTTCCCACTCCTTCAGTCATATACACACATCACTCATGATGTTCATCGCCTCGCTTGTTTCTACACATATATACAAGTTTTGGAATCGCTCTACATATCTAAACTCTCCTTGGAGCATTAAATTCATGTATCGAAAATAAACATTTGTTTTTATCCACATCCATTGTCTCCTGTCATTGCGTTTTATAGCCCAATGGAAGTGTGTTGGTTGTATGAGGAAGCAGCATCGGCTTAACATCTCGCCGGCTAAGAGAAATCTTGTTTTGCTTAATTAAGTGAACTTCATGCCTTCGGCTTCGAATTAACCCTTGCAGTCGAGTAAGAGTTTGATAATGTAACAAAGCTTGCTTGTAGTCCTCAAACGTTATTGTGCTTAATGTAGATGCTCTTATACCTTTAGCTTTCTTTTTTCGCTCATAATTTCCCAAAACTTTATAGGCATATAATTTTGATCTTCAATTAATAAATTCAGTTACAATTTTTTCGTTACATCCACCTTTCATGAACCCCAAGACCTTTTTACCTATTGAGTAATTCAATATAATAGACATTATTTGGTGGATCGTCTGAAGTGTAAAATTTTTCCGAATCTCTTTTAATGTAATCATAATAGTTTGAAATTGTAGTTTGGTTAATCAAGCTGTCTGTGTCAGTATGAAGTAATTTTGTTTTGTGATTGAAGGTTTCCTTCATGTAATTGTAATGGAAGTCATTAATCATTATCTCTTAAAGATCAAGAACAGCGAATCCGATATAAATTGGTTTATTAAATTTGATTTTAGTTTTATTCATTTCAGTGATCACCATGTCCTCACCAAATATAGTGTAGCTATGAAAGTTTGGTTTAGCAATCAAAGCTTTTGCACCCTATCTTCTCCCCCATTTTTTTCCCTAACCTAACATCTTTGTACTTCCTTACGTTCGTCGTGGTTGTACCAAAGACTGAGATGTTCATGAGTTTAAAATTTTTTTCAAATAAATTTTTTGCCTGCTTTCTCAAGTCAGTATTCAAGACAATATAGTCCATTAAACATGGTTCTTCTTTGAACTGTAAAAGTTGGTGAATTTTAACCAGTTTCATCCCCAACTTTAAAGACTGTTTTATGTTTTGATTATGGAGAACGTAATTTATTTTTTATTTAAAATTAGTTATTAAGTTAGGAATGTTAGATGTTGAAAGAGGACGTAACAAATTTTCTGGACATAATGGTAGGTCTTTATACAACAGCATGGAGTTCTTCAGGATATTCCAAATCTACTTCAAGAATATAACAGATTTCTGAATCATCAGGAATGTTGATAAAATTTGATTAGTTTTCAAAACTGAAAAACCAATTAAAATCACTATAGAGTAAATATTGACTCATAGCTTTGCCGTATTGATTGTTAATCTCAAAATAAGTGATGCAAGATTCTGGTTTCAATGAATTAAAATTTAACCCCATGAATTAATTATATGCTTTCGCATATCTGTTGGAACATTGAGAGACACCACCTCTGATAGAACTTTAAATAAGTAATAGAATTTCTATATCTGTTAATAGATCGAGTGCAATTCCAGTATAATCTAACATAGCATCAAAGGAAAGACCAAGTGCTATATAGTAGTGCAATGGATCACAATTATAACTTTTTATACAATGAAATCTAAAACTTTGAAATATGTCTGCCAAGAGAAAAAAATCATTCTTTGAATATAAATCTGAATATTAACTTAACGTTTTTAAATTAAATTCTTTTCTAAAACTTGCAAGCATGTTTATAATTTTCATCTGAAGTACCCTCATCATTTAATTTAGAATAAAATTCCTCCTTTGCTGGTACGCAATCTTCATCTCATTTTTGCCAATTACGACAATACGCCCTTTATTTTTAATAATTCAAATTCTTCATCATTTTTGTAGTACTTTCTTCTTATTAATTTTTCATCATCGCTAAAATTTGAAGCTAATTTAGAGAGGCTGCTTGGCATCAATCCGATAGTCAATAAATCTCAGTTTAACTTTTGTATTTCGCACCCTTTTTGTGAAGGATATATATTTTTCTTTTTTAATGGATAATAATGAGATATCACCTTTACAGCTTTTTGGCTACTGTTCTATAACAAAAATGAGAGTCATAGCCAAATAAATTATAAAATACTATGGGAATTACATGTGAGTTTCGGTAATGTACGTTACACATGTCATGAGAAGGGCTACAGTATTTACCTGTAAAATGATCATGATCACGATGCTTATCATCTTTATTAAAATTTTGTTCGCAAATATGACAAACTTTGGGTGGTGAAAATCATGCTCTTGTTTAAATGTCAAGAGTTCCATTGGTACTGGATTTTAAAAATAAGAATCTACTTTCTCAACTTACTTTTTCAACTTATCGAATAACCACGTGATGCAGTCGTTTCCACTATAAACTTGAGGTTCAGATTGTGAATCATAGGAACTACGTTTAGTGTTATAAGCAATATTTGTATGTATATGTTTCTGATAAGAATCTCCTTGATTATGGGCTGGCTCTAACAGACCCTCTATATCAGTATATATTGAAAATTGAACCATCTCCTTATATTTATAATTTTTAAATTTTATCTTTTTCGCTGGAAAGTATAAGTGTGCAATCATCATTTAGATTATCACAAGTAACTTCATGTTATATAAGAGATTTCTTAAATTTAAAGTGACACAAACACCTGTTACAAAAGTAAGTGCACACATGATGTTTGTCATTTATGATTTCACTAGTATAGATATATTTTTTATTGAAGCAAAATGATACACTTCCATATCTAAATCAAATTTAGTATTTTCAATCATAAGAAGGTGAATAGCAGATTTTTTAGATATGTTGTGGCTGAAAAAAGAAACTAGAACAGTTTCCTTTTTTTTTACTATATTCTTCATATTCTAATCCATATAAATTTATAGTTGACCAATTCATTTTGTCAAATTTCGGAATATCTTTAAGAGTAATTAGAAATTTTATCTCATTATATTTGAGTTCTGAACCATCAAGCTTAGAAAAATAATTAGTTCGAGTATAATTGATTTTAGCAGGATAAAGAACTACCAATACTGACCAGAAAAAACAACATAAATCTTTATTTTTAATATTGATTACAGCTTTTTTCTTTGTATACAATCAGGTAATTTTATAAAAGTTGAAGTCTAAACCTAAAAAGGTGCGCATCTGTTAATATTGACCCTTAAGTTTAAAATTTCTATCGAGCTTTAACCCGAATTTGAACTTGCGTTTACAGTAATCTAAAAATGTGATTGAATCTTCATAAAATAAATTCGATATTACCTCAGTTCTTATCTTCGTTTTAAAGGCACTTTCCACAACATCGCACGCTACTTACGCTCGTAATTTCATCGAATCTTTACTCATGCCAGCTTCTGTTTACAGTAAATTCTTGAATTTTTGCTTACTGTCTTCAAATTAGCGATCAATCACATAATCACACTTTTTTGTGCCATGGATAATTGTTTAATCTTCTTTAGCATTTTTTTAATAGTGTGATGTTTGTAGTTTCTACCCTCGCCAACCACCTAATTTCTTCAGAAAATGGAGGCTGCTTTTTGAGTATAAGTTCATACCCCGTCTTCATGATTTGCAGAACTTTTCTATATTTTTCGAAGTGAATTTTAAAGTTAAAATGGAATCAAAGGAAAACCTCCAAGGAATTTAATATTATAAATATCAAAAAAATTATGTAGGATGGGTGGTGCACAGTCGCAGGCGCGCACACTCCCTCCATCACCGGGGTGTCAAAGGGCTATTTTCTTATAAAAAAATGCTTTTTATTCATTCTTACTTAAAATCATGAATTTTTTAGAATTATTTTCAGTAAAATCTACATTTCCCAGTCCGATTCAGCCAAACCCACACCCCACCCACCCTACATTTTGGATCCCAACCCCCTACTTGGGGTAGCAACCGCTACTTTTCATACACGGTTTGTGCGCCTCTGTATAGTCGCGGAATGTCTAAATACTCCATTTCTTTGTAGAAATAAATCCTTGCAATCGTATTTCCATCAACGTATTCCTAAACGCGTAATAAGTAATGACCTACATGGTTAGAATTTTCCATAGAATTGCATATCCATCCACACGTTCTCTTATTTGTTTTGGCGCGCAAGAGGAAATCGATGTAACTTAGGGGAACCCTCAATTCTACAAAATGGCCGCGCTGACTCCTGGGGCACGCTCGATTCAACTAATCTAAAGTCGAGCTACGCGATTCGAACGTTCTACACGTACCTCACGGCGAGATGATCTTGGGCAGTGCAAGAAATTAAGGATCAATTGAAAACACGCAGTTTTACTCAGATGTCCGGCGTGTATTATATGACAAGGCTAAAGAAGATAGCTTAAACGAAGAGAAGACAATCGCTAACCGTGTGATCACTGAGCCAACTGAATTTTGTCCATCCAGTCCATGCCATCTATTGTAGCTGGTTCGGGGTCCTCGCATTCTAACAAAAACCTCCTTAACCTGGATTACGTGTCAAATTCGCCTTGCACTATCAAACGCAGTATCACCAGTGGCAGCTATTCGTCTACTCTGGTATCTTCACACGCCTTTCCACAGGGCTTTGTTGATTTCGGTATCGCGCGCGTTAATTGGCATGGTGTAATAGAGGAAGTCCAATGGGTAGGCTCCACCAATACGCGTCTCCGTATCACGTTCATCGAGTTAATTAGGTCGGGCCAAAAGACTACAGAGATTTTCATTGGATGGCAAAAATGGACGGCCATCCAATGTATAACATGGGCTGCTGCTGCGTCTTGCACTTGTTAGTGGAGTCGATGCATCATATGTTCCGCCTCTTTTCAGCCATTACTTCCGTGCCAAGCTAGCAGCTTTTCAACAATCAGTATCGTCTGTTTTGTTCGCATGACATTTGCAGATTAGTTTTGGTTTTGGAGAGATCTCGGAAAGTTTTTCTTACAGTCACGTGAGTTTCATTTCTAAAACTACGTTACAAAGAAAATATAAATGGTTAAGAAAACATAGCGGTCGTTTTTGAAAGGAGGCCGCCAATTCACAGTAATCATGCACGATATTTTGAGAACTAACTAAAAAATGGCGTTGTTTTTATGCTGCCATAACAAACGTATAATCGCATTTCTAGTCGATGAAGACATACACGAGAGCTTTTATTATAAATTCATGAATGATGTGAAAGCGGGTAAAACTATGCATATGCATAAGAGCTTGAGTATCAATTCGTCTGTTTCGCAATTATACATTTCATGCGGTATTTTACTCTCTATATTTTGCATAACAGTCATACCAGCTCGACGAGCTTCTTTTCCGATAAGAGGCCCCCGGTGTTCAAGAAAGGAAGAACACAATTCGATATAAGCCTTTGAGAATGCTACCAATTCCATGTCTCTTCGTATTTGGAGCTCCAGAAAATATTTGAGCGATACTTTTTCCGCCTACATGTCAAGAGTAATAGTCAACGAAGTGGGTCATCGTTTTTCTTTTATTTAGTCAATACGCTTAAAATAAAGTGTGCTCTTTTATATCAATTTCAATTGTAGGATATTCTGTGTTGAAAACTGGTATATGATTGGATGATGAAAAATGGCTGAATGTATCATTTATAAATTTAATGTGTTCGCCTAATTCTAGAAGAAGACTGTTCAGATTATTTATAAGAGCCTCAGTATCGACATAAAGACCTCTTTTAAAGAAATTTACAAGCGGCTTTTTCCACCGATTATATTGATTTTCTTCATTTTTCACAAATTTCTCCAAGTCAGTATTATCTACTATTTTTCCTATATTATACATTGTATCATTATCATCTACCTGATCTCGCTTAATACTTATAGGTGCATTATATTTATAAAGAAGGTCCTATACCTTTCTTAATGGATTTTCTATTTTTACGATCGCCATCATATATTGAGTAATCAAGGCATTACGATTTTCCAATAAATTATCGCGTCTCAAATCTGGAAATGTACAAGTTAATTGTATTTCTCTGAGTGCTACTACCCACTGTTTTTGTAACCGAATTTCGTTTGGAAGTTGTTATATAAAATTGGAAGTTGTATTCTCGGGAAAATATTTCATACTACTATTGCTTTTAACTCATGCACGTAGAGTGTTTGACTTCTTCCTGTAATAGCTCGCCTTACAAAAAATAATTCCTTGCTCTAATCAGACTCATAACCTTTCATAGACATCTTTATCATGATTCTCACGAGATCGTCAACGGTATATTCAGGCTTTCTTTTAGACTTTTTAGATTCTCATCAGAGATGGTATTTGATTTGTGTAAAATTGGACCCCTTTCCAAGTTTTTGTTGAATGTCTACGTTTTCAGACCCCCTGAATCTGAAAAAGAGGTTTTTACGAATGCGTCTCTATGTATGTCTGTATGTCTGTATGTTTGTTACTTGTGAGAAAATTATTCTATTAGATTCGCCTTTGGTAAAATATTTTCGTGCCCTAACCTTAACATTCCAAAAAACATACGAAAATGAACCTTTTAAGCCTGATAACGCACGAAATGGCAAAAGCCAAGGAAATCAAAATGTTGCTTTTTAAATGCCCTACAATATTACCATAACAACTTTTTGAATTTTCTTGAAAAATCAATAATTCAAGTTGTGACAGCATCAGAAATAATGGAAAACCCAAAAATTACATTTTCCGGTCAAACAATTTTGTTATTAATCACTGTTTGATAGAATGCGTAATTTGTGCTTTCATCTTGCAAAACATAATTAACAGTCAAAAAAATCTGGCTTCCGTCTCCAGTACCGATCGCAAAAGAACTCTTTTTGTCAAGTGGTGTATTTTTGGCTTTGGTGGAGGAAATAAGGGTGAGTGGATGCAGAAGAGGCAGAAAGTGCGGAGATCGAGTGTAAAGGAAGAAGGGTGAGTGAAGGCAAAGGTGTGAAGGGTGAAAGTGAGTGGTTTGAAGTGAAAATTTGGAGTGTGTGAAGTTTTTGAGGTTAGGAGTGAAAAAATAGTTGCTTAGTTAGGGGGGCAAGAGCTAGGAATAAAAGGCGGGAAACGTCACAGAGCTTTGGGTAAGGTAGGATGCCGACGACGCGAAGTCCACAAACTGGCGCCAGAGGGCAACAGTTACTGGACGATCGCACAGAGCAGAAAACCGTAGTGGCTGCAACAGCTGACGTTGCTGAAAGCATTGAAAATGGGGGGATGGTTGACGTTGATCGCAGTGACAGCAGCGGTGATGAAAGTGCCGAGAAGTCGACCCGGGTGGGGAGGGTAGTGGATTCAGGTACGGGCGAGTAACGGGGAAGGCCCTCAAATTTACAGCGCCTTAACAAGCTAGGCAAGGCGGGTTCGAACAGAAGTCTGGACGAATGGCAAAAAAAGGTAAGCGCGACTAGCAGTGAAGGGGAGAAAAAAAGGAAAAGAGTGGCTGGGGAAGATGAGGTAGAAAGGGACCAGGAGAACAAGAAAGTGAGAATTAAAAGGAGAACACCAGAGAGAGAGAGGGGGGGATGGGGGAATGTTTGCAAAATTGGAAGCTCTCATTAAAGGCTTTAGAGAGGAAACAAGAAAGAGATTGGATGAAATGAATAGGGATGTGAATAGGCAGGGAACCGATGTAAGGGGGGAAGTGAAAAAGGTCAGAGAAAAGTGGGAAGAATGAAATAAACGTTGGAAGGAGCAGAAAGACAAGGTTTCGGGTAAGCTAGAGAGCATTGAGAATAGACAGAGAGAGGTTGACGAACAGAGATCTAGAGAAATAAAGCAGTTGGAAGAGCGAGTATCCAGTCTAGAAATTAG
>NC_046660.1:148679792-148681479 GCF_010883055.1 Belonocnema kinseyi
AAGATTTCTGCATATATTTTATAGCCGACTGACATGAGAGTGATCCCTCTGTATTCCTCTACCTTCTTTCCTTCCCCTTTCTTGACAATCGGTACCACCAGTTACATCGTCCACTCTTCCGGCCAACCTTCCCCTTTCCATACCTTGTTGCAGATCTTCCACATCCAATCCATAATCCGTTCTCCTCCAAACGTCATCGCTTCGTTCTCCATCCCATCTTCTCCCGTCGCCTTGTTTCTTTTTAACCTATTTATTGCTTCATCCACTTCTTTTCTTGTTATCTCGTTCCCTTCTTCCATTTCTCCTCGGACTATCCTACACTTTTTCGCTTTGATCTTATTTTGCTCTCCCCCAAATAGGCCCTTAAAATAATGCGTCCATTCCTCCGTTTCTATTTCTTCGTTAACGCCCTTCCTTCCCCCTCTATCCCTATTTATCACATCCCACACCCTACCTTCTTTGATGGCTTTTTCTACCTCTGCTTTATATCCTTCCTTTCCCCTCTGTCTTTTTATTTGCAGCATCTTCTCATGTTCTTTTTTCCTCCTGTTATACTCCTCCTTCTCCATTTCCCCCTTCTCCATTTGCTCACACACTCTCTTATTCTCTCTTTACTCTCTCAGCATTCCTCGTCCCACCAGCCTCTCTTTCCCCCTACTCTTTCTTCATTAGTACCCAGCTCATCCTTTACCTTTTCAATGGACCCCTTTAACCTTTCAACTAACGAGTCTATTCCCTCCTCTTTTTCATACCTAGTCTTCTCCTTTTCCATCTTTTGTTTAAACTCGTTTAATTTATCTACCCCCCAGATTCCCATTTTCGTGTTTCGTTCACACCCTTTTTCCTTTCTCCCTCTGTCGCGCTTACTGAAGGCTCTTCTTAGTGTAACTATGACCGGGAAGTGCTCGGACCCTATCTCATTCCCTACCTTCATACTCCCTACCATATGCCGCATTCTTTCTTCAGCCAGGATGTAGTCTATTACTGTTGCTTCCTTCCCTATGAATGTGATCTCCCCTTCCTCATCTCCTTTTATATTGCCATTGCATATAAACCATCCTGTTTCTCCTATCATGTCTAGTAACTTCCTCCCCTCCCTGTCCGTCTCTCTGTATTTGGAGTTTCTTATAAATGCTTCCTTTTCTTCATCCCATAACCCTCCCCCTTGTTCGCTAGTCCATGCATTTAAGTCCCCCCCACCCCTATTAAAACCAATTGTTCCTTTTTTTCCTCCATCCACCTCCTTATTACTCTCCAGCCTTCCTCTTCCCTTCTTCTGTATACACACACCACTGCTATTTCTACTTTCCAAATTATAATTTTTCTTATCATTGTTCCATCCTTTTCCTCCATGTTCCCATCTTTTCTCCCTTTTACAGCTAATTCTTTTTTCACCCCTGACACCATGCCGACCATCCCTCTCCCTTTAACGTGTTCCTTTCTTGCTTCTTGCATTGTCCACAAATAACCTTTCGGTAACATCTTTTTTATTCCCTTCCAGTCTTTCTCATCTGCTCAAGTTTCACTCATCATAATCACATCCCATTTTTCTAACTCCTCCCAGAATCCTTTGTTCATGTTCTTTAAACCTGACACATTCCAGAAAGCTATTTTCACGTTTCTCTCTTCCCCTCCCTCTGCTTTCCTCTTTACTTTGTTTCCCCTTTGCCGCTTGGAAACCCCTCTG
>NC_046660.1:148681579-148688398 GCF_010883055.1 Belonocnema kinseyi
AAGTAAAATTGCACAAGCATGTTTCGGTGAAATTCGGAACAATGAAGCGAGAGGTAATGTGGGAAATTCAAAATGGGAGGTAGGAAGGAGAAAAATGAGAAGAGTGTGTAATATTAGAGAAGGGGTTATGGAGTGGCAGGACCTAGAGTTAGAGCTATTGGTTAAACAAGGAGAAGAGAGATGGACAAAGATTATAGATTCGAGGTACAATAGATGGTATATGATGGTCAAAGGCTTGACGGAACCAGAATATCTGCAAAAAATAAAAAAGGAAGAAAAATGGAGTAGGGTTGTACGGTTCAGAATGGGAGAAGGAGTGAGAGCATGCAGATATTGGATGAATGAGAGGAGAATTTATGCAGAGTATGTGGATACGAAATGGAGTCATGGGCACATGTATTAGAGAGATGTACAGGAGAGGAAGAGGGAAAGTTGAGTGTGGATGAGTGTGTAAGATGGATCTTGGATGGTAGTGGACAGGGAGTGATGTGGATGAAGAAATGGGATAAAGTAAGGAAAATCATGGGAGTAGGGCAGAACCAAACGGGTGATCCTGAAAAGGGACAGTAAAAAACGAAAATTGTTTTCAATATCGTGGAAAATGCATTTTTTATGGTAAGAGGAAACGGAAGTCCTGGAAGCTCGCTCATTTTAGGAATTAATATCACTACTGTTACTATTGTTTATCCTACGTAATGCAAAAGAGTAGAATATAAGTAGTAGTTAAGTTAGACTAAAGATGGAATTGTACATATATGTACAGGGAGCGAAGACCCTCAAACCCATAAAAGGGAGAGATTAAATACATACATACTTACAGTCAAAAAAATCTGCTTGCTACGTGGGCACACACTCATCATCAAAATATTAAAATTTTTGAATGTTTTTAATGCTATTTTTTAAGATTAAAACCAAAACAGAAACTTAACAAAATTATCCATGACAAACTAAATCATGTTTACATTTGCATCAGAGAAGGTATTAAATTTGTCTAACATTTTATCCACCCAGTTTTTCTCAAATTTTAACTTTTTGAGACCCTCTCACTCCGGAAAAAGGTTTTTTATGATTGGGTCTGGATGTATGTATGATATATGTATGTATGGATGTACGTATGTATTTATGTATGTTTTTATGTATGCACGTCTGCCTCTTTTTGTGCACGATCAGTCATTAGAATAAATTTTTCTTCTTTTTGAATAATATGAATATCCGTACAGAGAATTTTTGAATTTTGAAAAAAGTGTTCTTAAAAATATTCAAAATGAGCTAAGTTTTTGCATTTTTATCCAAAAACTTAGCTCATTTTGAATATTTTTGAGACCACTTTTTTCAAAATTCAAAAATTCTCTGTACGGATATTCATATTATTCCAAAAGAAGAAAAATTTATTCTAATGACTTTTTTACAAAACCAAAAATTACCAAAGTTATAGCACTTACAAAATTCTACAAAACAAAAAAAATGAACATTTTAAGCTGAATAACGCAAGGTATGAAAAAAGTCGAGAGAAGAAAAATGTTGATTTGTAATGCCTCACAAGATTATCATAACAGCTGGTTGATTTTTTGTAGAAAATTCAATTGACAAAGCCTGGGTCACTGAGGTTCGAAATAAAATTTAGAAATTAAGAAACAGCCAGACTGTTGTGTAGACTGCATGTATAACTTTTAAATTTTAAAAATAAAATTGGAAATACGCGAATATAGTTTTTGAAAAACGGCAAGTCATAATAAAATGTTTAAGAAAAAAAGTTCTTTTTTAAGAATGTGCATTTTTTAACGAGACAATGAAACTATGTGTGTTTTATTGCCAATGCATGTTATGAATTGTAATAATATATATTTATGGAAATGATATATAATTGCAGGGAGAAACTCGAGTGCGCAGCACGAGATGCGTGTGAGAATGTGTTCGTTAAAGCCGAAGGAGCTTTAACAAAAGAGAATTCACAATCACCAAATTACGATTGTCGATGCTTCGACCTTTAGTTTTAAAAAGTCTGTGCACAAGTATGGGCAATATACAAAGACCGAGCGCGCAGCGCAAGGTGAATACATTATTGAGCGCGAAAAATAATTCTTCGTCCAGCCAGACTCATAACCTTCCATAGCCACCTTTCTCACGAATGATTCTGACAAGATCGTCAACACTGTATTAAGGCTTTCTTTTCGACTTTTTTTCTGTACAAAAGCGACGTTGAATATTTGCTCGCGATTCGTCTGCATTCATTAAATTAACTTCGGATGATTTTATTCCATTATTGGACAGTCAAGCATTATTTTAAGCATTCACAATTTGTTGTAAAGCATAAATATATCGTCAAGTAGCTTTGTGTGGAAAATACCGCCACATACAGACGAGAGTGAGATAATCATGGAGGCATTGATGCATAAATGGGAGGACCGAAGGCTAGTAGCATGGGTGAAGGGGGTGTTGGTTAAGATAAAGAAAAAGGCAAGCAATCTCAGAAATAAGGTATGGATGGCTGTTAGTTTTTAAGAGTACTTCTTCATATCCTTTTTCTCGAAGCTGTTTAGTTTGGGAACATGTTCGCTCGAAACGCTCGATCATGCTTTCAGAATTTTTACCGACACCTATTCGTGTATGACGATTAGATTGATTGTATCGAGAGCAATCGTGACAGTGACAACCGTGGAATGATACGCTATTTTTTTCTTTCTGATCTCGTCCGCATAATATCCGATAACTAGCACTCCTTCGGCTAAGCAAAATTCTAAACCACGACCAGCATGAATTATGTCTAATGCTAACTCACACTCTACAGACAAAAGCCATTCGATAGCTTTTTCAAATTATTATTCACTAATCTGTGGCCCACACTTAGCATGATACCTATTGTGTCGTCCTTTACGTCATTTTTTTTCAAATTACGGAGCAAGCTGGTGCAATGGTTAAACTTCCTGCAAAAGGATGAACATTAGTCACCTAAATAAACAATGCTTGAAAAGCTAAACAAGCAGTACGCAGAATATAAGCATCGTTTCTGCAGTAATTTATAATTTTATTTTCAAAATAAAAAATGTAATTTATTATTTTAAGTAAAATGACGCTAGTACCGTTTCAAATAAGTTCCAGTGGACCATTAGGTCCTCTATTCTTAACAAGTTTTCTAAGGATGAATTGTGCCTCGAAACCTGTCGCATTATGTGCTATGCACATAATCTCATCAAAATGCTTCAAATAATGAATAGAGCACTCGGTAAACTAAGCTAAACTAAACTATTTTCCTTATGAAAAATGTACTTGAGTACATCACGCCATTGACATTTCATATTCTGATCCGGATCATTCATACAACCTTCGAATACTTGCTGTGCTACACCGAGATTAGGTTTGTGAATATTTGTAGAATCATCATCTTCGACTTTTTCACATTGTTGTGTCTCAAAATTGTAGAAAATGTAAATCACTTCTTTAGCTTTTTTGTGCTCTTTTATTATTTTTAATTTCTAGGAGTGTCATAAAAAAATGATTGATTGAACAAAGTTTCTTACACTTTATGCAATAAAAGTCACCACATTTGTGCACCCTCCCTTTATTGGTTGTAACAGAGTAAAGTAATTTTGAACAACCATTGCAGATTTTGAATACGGAACAAATACCACACTTTTCAATTTGAATTTGAAAGAGGAAACAGAAAGCACGTTTTGTTTCATATTAAAGGCTAAGCGTGAAGGTTATTTATAATATCAATTGTGCATTTCACGTACACATTTTTAAGATTTCATTCAAAATGGTCATTAAATTGACAGTGAAAAAATGTTTTCTTCTTTGAATATCATGATTTTTTACAAGTTTCCATAAAAAGTTTCGCATGACATTCCACAAATGTTTTTTATACTTATGAGAATAAAAATCTGAGGAGACATTGTGAAAAATTATTAGGTATAAGTTAAGTTAACTAAAAGAGCTTGCCCAATTGACACTACTGAAAGAGAGTTTGGATTAGAAAAATATTTGTTAAAAGAACGGTGGTTGTTCGATAATGGCTTTCAGTGACCATGTGAGGACCAATGAAATATCATTGATATTCAATAAAATGAAAAATATAAAGAAGGGCATTTTTATTTTGTTCAATCATAAGTACATAGTGCATAATACAAGTCACATACACACACACTGATACCCGAACATGCGCGTGAACAAACTAGATATGCATTGCAAAGGAAAATTAGAAACGACATAAAACAATAATTTATTCCTAAAACTCATAAGTAAAATAGTACTCTTGTAAGGGATTTTTGAATTATTTCTTTAATAATAATGAAATAATGTATGAGTTATCTGCATCTAGATTTTTTACTTAAGAAATAATTGAAATTCAACCCATAAGAAGGTGACAGCAAGGCATGAAGTATGTGCGTGGGTGCAAAGGAGAGAGAAAGAGAGCAGAGCTATGTATTAAAAGAATTTTTGAAACCTAAAAAATAATTTTGTAACATTTGCCACATTTCAGCAGTCTCTCCGATTGAGCGACCCAAAATTGTCCCAAATCTCGTGGAATAAATCCGAAAATGAATTTAAACATATGTATGCTTATATGATTTTGGTTTCTCATAATCACTCTTCACTTTAATCTAATTCATATGCACGATTAAACTCTCCTTTTCATGTAAAGAGTAACTTCTATTGGTTATATATTTCAATTTAAAATCAGTACAAATTGGTTTTGAAAACACCTAATACTAACATTTAATTACAAAGAGGCTTATATACTCTATCTATCAATTAAAGTTGTTATAAAATTCATTAAAGCCTAACCATTTAACAAATAAATTATTTTCACGTCTATTTAATCAGGTGGCCGGCAAAGAATATGTCACGTGTTTTCTAAAGTTCCTTCTACATATTAATTCCCTTCGCAAGTAACTTTTGAGTGCAAAATTTCTAGTGCAGTTGATTTCAGTAACGTTGTAACGTGAAAATCCAAGAGAAATACTTTTCTTTTGGCTGATTAAAATTTTAATGCATAAACAATAGGCCTGAAGTTCGAGACATCGGACACAGACGGTTTCACACTAATTTTTTTTTCTTCAATATTTATTTTTTTCCACTTTTTTGACATAGAAATGTAGGTAAAGGTTAAGAAACCACATTTTCACGTTCGGTTTTTCCAATTTTGCCTTTAAAAAAATGGGAGCAAATTCAATTTTTTTCCAACAAATTTTAATTTTCTATTTAAAAAAATATATTTTTCTGCTTTTTTAGATATTAATTTCGACTCAAAATATTCACCAGGTGTAAAAAAAAGTCAAAAATTAATGACCCATTATAAAAAAAGTGTCCAATTCGACCAAACGTGCCCCTCCAATTGTGTCAATGTACTTATACGGTTGCTTTTGACATAGAATTAATAGAACGTGACATTTTTAAATATCATATTTTTAAAGTTAGTGTCTAGAGGGAACAAAAGAAGAAACAAATTTTTAATCCTATGTCCGGAAGTGGTTCAAATCTGACCAAACGTTGCCGTGAAATCATGTCAATGCACATATACGGTCCATTTTGACATTGAATTAATAAAATGTGACATTTTTAAATATCATATTTTCAAACATTTTTTCCAGAGGAAAGAAAATAAAAAAGAAAAGAAAAAGAAAACAAAAGTGGGTTAAGTCCAAACAAATGTTGCCCTGAAATCGTGTCAATGCACATATAAGATCCATTTTCTAATATAATGAATCAAATGTGACATCTTTAAATAACATATTTTTAAAGCTATTTTCTAGAAGAATGAAACGAAAAGATAAAGTCGTATTTTCGAATGTGGGTCAAATGCAAGCAAGTGCTGTTCTGAAATCGTGTCAATGCACATATACGGATCACTTTCAAATAGAATTTATAAAATGTGACATTTGTAAATATCTTTAAAAATATTGTATTTAAAAATGTCACATTTTATTAATTCTATGTGAAAATGGACCGTATATGTCCATTGACATGATTTCAGGGCAACGGTTGGTCAGATCTGACCCACTTTCGGACGTAGGATTTTGAATTTTTTCTTTCTTTTTTTCTTCTAGACAATAGCTTTCAAAATATGATATTTAAAAATGTCACATTTAATCAATTCTATTTGAAAGTAGACAGTATATGTACATTGACACGATTGCAGAACAACATTTTGTCGGATTTGATCCACGTCTGGACATACGATTTTTTCTCTCTTTTTTTTCTTTTCATTCCTCTATAAAATGGCTTGAAAAATATGATATTTAAAAATTTCACATTTTATCAATTCTATTTGAAAGTGGACCGTATATGTTCATTGACACGATTTCAGGACAACATTTGGTCGGATTTGACACACGCCCGGACATATGATTTTTTTCTTCTTTTTTCTTTTCATTCCTCTAGAAAGTAGCTTTAAAAATATGATATTTAAAAATGTCACATTTGATGAATTCTATTCGAAAATGGACCGTTTATGCACAGTAATACAAGATGATGAATTTTAAATGTAGATGTATTTCATTTTTGTATTAAATTAAGTAAGTCACTTAATTTCAACCAGAAATGGAACTTAAGTGCAGTGTCTCATATCTGTTATACGAGTAATATGATAATTAACTGATAGGTATGTTGAGTTTGGGATGATTTTCATTCGCGTGCTCTGAAATTCAATTTATGCTGGCAGAAAGGCGTGCGCGAAATGCGATGCGGTGATGCGGAAACACTTAAATGGATTTCGGTGATTTTAGGAGATGAGCCAAGAGAGCAGCTGATAGTAGCCAATATGGCGTCGATAGCGCTGGATAGTATCGATCAACACTGAGCTCATGGTAGTCGTTTCGT
>NC_046660.1:148688498-148701777 GCF_010883055.1 Belonocnema kinseyi
TAACTTAAAGTCACGTTATAATCATCAGTTGACTTTCAACTGGCGAATGATCCTTTTGGTTACATCTGAAAGTCAACCGCCTTATTCTACTGAAATTCAGATTCTGGTATTACTGTTTGTGCATTGACATGATTTCAGGGCAACTGAAATTGAGAATGTGTTTTTTAACCTCTTCCCACATTTCTATGCAAAAAAAATGGAAAAAAATTAATATTGAAAAAAAAATGTAGTGTGAAACCGTCTGAGTCGTCTCGAACTTCAAGCCTATGCATAAACAATGTATATATGCATATTAAAATTATAATTAACTGACAAATTGTATTACGCTTGGAAATTTACGTTACCGTTACTGAAAATTACGAAAAAATTTGAATTTTCACAAAACTTGTAACTGTAAGATTGTGCCATCAGTGCTATAGAAAATGACGAAACGTTCCGTAATTTAACGAAACATGTAACTGCAAACAACTCTATATTTAAAACTTTTTTTCTACTTACGTGCGTTAAGTTCCACGTACAGTGTACACTGAAATTCAAAGACGGTTTTTTTAAAAAGTATTATTGTTTTATCGTACACACTAATGATTAATTTTAGTTGTAAAAATGGAATAATTCACCAAGGATTTCCATTTGATCAAATTTTATTTTTTACTTTGTAGGTAAAATATTTATGTTAAAATCCTTGAATCAACTAAAACTAAAAACATATGAAGTGACTTGTAGGTTAGGTCGAGTTTTTTAATTCTATCCATATTACTCTTCGGAATCTAAGCTTGAAATATGTATCTATGGATTATAATATGGTAAAAACTACACCATATATTTATGAAGATAAATTAAAAACACTATTTGAGCATATAAACAAGGAATAAAATGAATTTTCATAAATAAATTGCTATTAAAAAAATGCAATCAAGTCACTTTCGGTTACCAATACGTGAAATTTAAGTTCAGTTTGTAATGTCGAAGTGCTTAAGTTTTCCACAATTATTTAATAATACTCCAATGTTATATTTTGATTATTTTTAAGCATAAGCATTAAAATTTATATATATTTCAAAACATATGAAATAAAGCGAAATAATTGTGAGAGTAATACCGTATGGTAATATACGAGTTGCAGAGATATAATTCTAAAATAAACACAAGTTTTGGATTTGAGATATGAGTATATTTCAAAAATTTAGAAAGTCATATTAGATTAACTCAAAAATAAAAAATAAATTACTGGATATTGATTTAATTTGGAAAATTCGATATAAGTGTAAAGTTTCGCAAATATATAAATACCCTAATATGTGATTATCAGCTATAAATATTGTCCAAACGAATTCTTTGTACATATATTACATTTTACTCATAAACCAATCTAATTGAATAAGGTCGAATAACGTACTGAAGATCTTGAAATCTGCTTTTTGTATAAGCTGCAGTTGATGAAATTAATCAATTTCAATGAGGAGGAGGAGGAGGATGAGGAAGAGCAGGAAAAGGAGGAGAGGAGGTGCATGAGAAGGAGAACACAGAAAAAACAGAAGATAAACTTAACAACGATTTCCGCCGAAAGATTCTTTGCAACAAAAATTACATTTACAGGATAACCTTCAAACAAATATCGGTTAATATAATCTGTAGCCTGCTACAGATGTTATTCTTAGTTTTTTCTGTGAAGCAGATATCCTGAGTCTCCTCTTTATGTAAAATAACTATTATGATCCAAGGTATGTGGATTAAAGAAATAAACATGTGTTAATGTCAACAAGTTATATATATTTAACATATATAGCACTGTAATATGAAGAAGAGGGGGAGAAGAAGAAGGAAGGTAGATGCGGGGGGGGGGGGGGGGGGGGGGGGATGAGTACAATGTAATTCAATCAGATGCTTGAAGTGTTAGATTCATTGATTACAAGATTGGATTATCAGTTAGAGTAATTTAGAATTACTTAGAGATAAAGTTATTGCCTACTCAGTATGTCATTAGCTCTATGTTTCTGATAGTGTTTTTGTACTAATAAGAAGGTATTTTTATAATGGTTTATGAAATTATGACAACGTAGTAGGACGATGGTCGTGGGGGCTAAGGCGTAGGCTTTGGACTCAATCTGTTGTCTTACTGGTTCGATTCCCGCCTCGCACTCTGGCAGAGTCTCGGCGGCCCATGCAGTGAACACTAGCTTAGCAAGGGAGTTGTTCATCTCCGGAGAGTCGTTGGACCGGTACCTCTAGAGAAAAAGGTTTTTTTTTGAGTACTTAAAGCTGTTGCCCTTGGTGGTTCGGAACCCACCTTAAACTGTAGGTCCCCCTCCCACCACCAAGTAAGCGTGTGGGATGTGTGAAAAAGGCATAGGAAAGAAGGTGGAAGAAAAATGTAAACCCTTATGGGACACATTAGAAGCTTGCAAATTATGACGACGTCATGACTAAGGAATGTTGTTCACCCGACCTTTTTATATTATTCTGTATAAAATATGAGATTTTATGTGGACACGCATTAGATATGAGTTATTCCACATACAACTTATTCGAAGCTTTTTTTAAATTTGTCGGTGTTCTTAAGTATAAATGATTCTAAACCTTTGACGGACACTGATGGCAGTAGTACCGGGCCACTATGGACAGACTACCCCCTCCACTTTCCTTTTCCCCCTTCACCACACTATGGCGCCTACCCCCTCGCCGTGGTTGTGGGCCTCACCCTTACCACTATGAGACACCTGTTTGCAACCTACTTGAGGGTGCGGGTCCCGACTCCTCTTCCCTACTCTCCACTCTCGAACACTTGTTTGAAGGGTAATTTATGAGGGTATATCCTGTCACATCCTGCCTGTGTTATTTTGTTTTAATCACCGAGAAAAATGTATCCGCAACTGCCTGGGAAGCTGAACGTATTAGTCACACTTAAATCGCATCTAGTTCGAGCATGTATAGGTCAATGTAAAAGCATTAGGAAGTCCCTTTTGGCTCCCGTTACTTACTGACCGCCTGTCAGAAGTAAAACTTTTCATAGAGGGTTGCAAAAATTGATTACCTCCTGAACCTAGAAAAAGATTGTATACAATTTTTTTGTTAACTTCAAAGTGATAATTTTTCCAAAATAAATCGCTAACTACCTTAAGGCTACTGAATATTTAGTAAAATGAAGGATAATAAGTAGATACATGTTGACATACTTTAAAAAAAAGACGTATTTATTATATGAAGAAAATTTTCAGAAACGAGAATTATTCTATTACATTTTTCAATTTATTTTAACCATCTAGTTGAATGTAATTCTTTTTAGAACATTCGTGCGTACACGGGAAGTTAGGTGAGTTAATAAAACGCTACCAATTTCATGATATACAATGTCGAGATAATAGTCGTTAAATTTGGACGATAATCGGACATGAAGAATATCTTTGCAATAATTATTTTTTTTTGTTCATGACATTAAAAATATATTGTTCAGATGGTTCGGGCAACTTTTTAGAAATACAATGATCAGTAAATAATGTTCCAATTTCAGTCACACAATTTTCGACTAAGCCACACAAGGCTTTCAGCATACTAACATACTCGTCTGCACACAAAAGAAAATTCCTTAAACCAATAAAAGTGGTTTTTTTCATTGCAACAGCAGGTACATATACTATTTTTTTCTTCACGTCACAAGCATTTTCACTATTTTCATATTCTGCAACGCGTACAGGTACAGGTATAGTGTCGAAAATAATGGTCTTTTCTGCAAAAGATGTTGTATATATCACTTTGTAGTCATTTATCTCAAGGGGTTCAGTATGATCTGATGAGGGTTGTTTCTCCTTTTCAAAATAATCGTCGATGATATTGATCTTTTGCAGGAATGTTGTCCATGTTGGAACCCCAAAAGTTATTCCCTGTAGTTTATTAGTAACAATTTTGACAATTAGTTCAAAACGTCCATCGGTCTGTAGTTCCAATCCGATAATCAGATTCTTACTGCAGGAATTATTGAGAGCGTACAGTGTTGTTAAGATAAGATGTTTGGTATTCCTACGTGAAGGCTCGACTTCTGTCATGTGAACTTTTTTTCTTTTATGACTTGAAGAAGAATTATTAAGAAATTGTGAGGTGATAATATCTTCAATGTCTGAGTCTGTTTGTTTTATCATTTTTTGAGACATTGTACTTATTGTGTTCAGAGATGCAGAGTAACTAATAAGTAAACAGGCATAGGTACAGTTTATGGTTCAAAATGATCGGATATAAGGTAGTAAGGGGGGGGGGGGGTTAAAACGTGTCTGAACAAGGTTCATATAGACATCTTGAACTATGATAGGTTATTAGTTAGGTAGTGGTGGAAATACACAGAAGTGAGGGGAAATTGTAAAAAGGGGGTAGGAGGAGTTATATTTTTAAAAGTTAAATGAAATGGGAGAAAGAGAACCAAAATAGTTTAGTTAAGTTTGAAGCAGTTTCATCTATGTAAAATATTTTAAAATATACTTTGAGTAAAGATTAGTAACAATCGCTTACTAATTCACTTCAGTATTATCTTCTCTTTACAAATTACCAGCATCAAGTAATTATTTCGGTTAGTAATTACACTAATGGAGATAAGTTTAGTAACAACTAATAAGAAACTTCAGAATTATGATATATAAGGTAAGAAAAAATGGTTTAAGCATTAAAATGATGAAATAAGTATTTTATGAAAATTTTGTTGTATGGATTTGTGAGAACGTCTATTAATAGATTTTCTAAGGGGTCCGTACACGAGTGTTGTGGGTGTGACCATAGACAGAGGAGAGGGGATGGACCCATTTTCCTTGGAAGAAAGTCAGTTTCCCAAAAATCAGTCTAGACCTTACCCTAGTGAAACTCATAAATGAGGCAGTGGAGACACAGAGCAAGGAGGTACTTGTCAGCTGTCTCCCAGCAGCAATGAAAATGAGGCATTCATTGGACATCTCAATAGAAAGTGCAAAGGAAACAGTAGGTTAGTAATACATTACAATTTTATTTATTTTCTCGCTTTTTTATAATTATTTAAAAAAAATTAAAATGTCTTTTAAAATTGAAAATTTCTTGATTTTTATAATTTTCAAATATTAATAAAAAATTTTTGTTTACAGAATCATGCATAGAGAATGAAATTCCGTCGATCCTCGAAACCTACATGAGGGTCGAAAAAAAAAAAGGAAACGGGCAACTGGTGTTACATCCCACTCTAAAAAGGCTAAAAGGAGATGCCCTTCAAAAAACAGCCAGAAAAGGAAAGGCCAGCAGGACGTGGAAAAAGAGCTGCCAAATTTATTAACACAGACAGTCTTATGTTATTGACGATGAGATGGAAGAAGATGTAGCGGAACGTGATCCTCGATATAAAAAAACCAAGGCCTCGACTAGTAACATTACAAAACTTCCGATTCTGGAAATAAATCTGGAAAGTGACGATGGGGTGACACAAGAAATTCAGCAACAGAAGCCCCAAAAGCAACAACTTCAACGCCAACAAGAACTACAACAATCTAAGTTGAAGGCTGATGAGGCAATAAGCATTTTTATTAAGCGTACACATTCAGAGGCAAAGTTGTTAAAACGGAAGACAACAGAGAAAAAAATAAAAATGAAGCAGATCGAGGAGAGTCGGCAAAATGTTGAAAACCGATCCAAACTCAATATTGGGAAGAAGCAAGAGCAACAACAAAAGATGGTCCAGGAAAGAAAAAAGGAAAAAAACCTGGATCATAAAAATGAAAAAAACAAGGAGAACGCTTATGTGACCTTAAAAAATAAGGCTAGAAAGGTCACACAAAAACTACAAAAATAAAAAAAAAGGGACATTTTAATGGAACTGGACACGAATGTAGAGGAGATGTTGGCAGCGTTATTGGATAAAGAGGAGAGAATCTTCCAAGGTAAAACTATAATATTAAAACGTATATATATATATATATATATATCTTGAAAATAAATTTTGATATAGTTTCTCTCAAATTATAATTTCATTGATTTAATTTTTACAGATTGTGAAAATACCATCCAGGACATTGTGAAGGTCCAAGCCGGTGCTGGACAGCAGGAGCCTAGCCTGTATGAATCTTCTCAGCATTCTGAATCCTTGAGAGTACCACATACGAATAATGGTACGTCTCAGGTTGCAGGACCTTCCAGAGATCCAGACATATCAGCAACATTCAGCCTGGACGATGCACAAGGTAGGAATGAGAGGATGAAAGATTCACCAATTATTTGTAAAATCAGTGAAAGTACCGAATATATTCAAAAATTCAGTTTATATGGTTTCAAATTAAAATTAAAAATTTCTCCACCTGGCAAAAATACCCAGTGGAATGGCTCGAATTGGCATTTCGCGAATTATTTGAATATTTGATTAATTGGTGCGAACCAACTGATGTAGTAGGGTTAGTATTTTGGTCCGACGGATTTGGAAAAGATGTAGCGGGGAAGGCTTTCATTCCATTGAAAGACCTGTCTTTTGAAGACCTGTGGGATCTTGTAGCAAAAGTTGTACAGAGTGCCGCAGGTTTTGAAATCGATGATACTTTCCATGTTGAAATGACACGTGTTCAGATACCAGTCGGTAAAAGTCGTGTTAAATTACAATCTGACATTTTTAAACGTTCCGTATTGACAATAGAGAGTAAAGCAAATACTTGTTTACCACAGTCCATTGTAGCGGCAATATCCAAAGGGAAATTGTTGGCCAATAAATATAACATTGAATTACAAAATGACTGGCGTCGAAAACGCGAGAAAGGTGGCGTGCATCAATGCACTGCTGCTAATAGGTTATTGCTAGACGCCGGTGTAATTATACCTCTAAATGGCTATGGTATTCCAGAACTTGTCCAGTATCAAAAATTCCTGTCAAAATCTCAGATAGCAATAATTGTGTATCATTATGATAGCTTTGGTTTAGGAATGGCGAAAGCTTTTTATGACGGAACTTCTGATATTACAAATAAATGGGAGATAGTTAAGCAAAATATTTACTTGCTCTATGAAGGTGCACCCAAATGCCATTTTTCACCTATTTTATCATTGATAGGGGCTGGTGGTAGTCGACATTTTTGTGCACCTTGTAACAAGGCTAATAAAAATCCTGAGAGTCATTTATGCGCAGAAAAATGTAACGCTTGCCATATATCTCCACCCTGTAATCAGGAAAGTAGGATTGTATTTGGGGATATCGAAAAGGAAATAAAATGCGATTCATGCTTAAGGTCCTTTTATGGGGCCTCATGTATGAGAAACCATTTACATCCTGATTCATACAGTAAGGGAAAAAGTATTTGTTCAGTATTTAAAATTTGTGGTAGTTGTTCAAAATTAATCAACCATATAGATGTCAAAGATCATAAATGTGGATATTCAAATTGTGTTACGTGCAGAAAAGTTTTTCCAGACAACCATTTGTGCTACATAACACCAGTTGGGAATCCACGTTATAATAAAAAAGTCACATACATTTTTTACGATTTTGAAACTCAACAGAGTGAATTTGTCGTTGGTCGGGAATCCACGAAAATTCACGTACCTAATTTGTGTGTAGCACAACAGGTATGTGATGAGTGTATGGATGATCCTGACCCAAATGTACGATGTAAATGGTGCGGTATCAGAGAGTATATTTTTAGTGAAGATCCGGTTTCCGAGTTTACAAAATTTGCCACGCGAAAAATGAGTCATTTCACGGAAACCGTCATCTCATTAAAGAGAAAGGGCTTAGAAATTCACCTGAAATTGTTTTAAATGGGACTAGCATCCTTTTGATCAAGGTAAATCAAACCCGTTTTATTGACAGCTTGAATTACCTTCACATGACATTAAGACAATTGCCTGAAGCTTTTGATTTAGAAGAGGCAAAGAAGGGTACATTTCCCCATTTATTTAATACTCCCGAAAATCAAGAGTACATTGGAAAAATACCTGATGCCAAATATTTTTCACCCGATACAATGTCTCGTGAGGCTCGGAACTCATTTTACAAGTGGTACGAAGAATGTGTCACATCAGAATACAATTTTAATTTCAAAGAAGAATTGAGATCATATTGTATAAATGATGTGGACATTCTTCGTAGAGCGTGTTTGGCTTTTAGAGCATTATTTCTTAAAGTTGCCAATGTCGATCCATTTATTGAGAGCATAACAATTGCATCGGCTTGCTCAAAAGTTTTCAGAAAAAATGATCTAAAAGCTGAACAAATAGGTGTCATACCAAACGGTGGTTATAGAAGGGCTAATAGACAGTCAGAAAAAGCCATCGAATGGTTATTAGCCTTAGAACGCGATTTGGACATTGAAATTACTCATTCAGGCAGGGCACGAGAATTTAGATTGCCAGAGGGATGTCTAGTCGATGGCTATTTTTAAAATAAAGAAGTAAGTACGAAAGTAGTTTACCAATTCCATGGTTGCTACTGGCATGGGTTTCCGCAATATTTTTAATTGAATCGGGATAAAAAGTTAGGTGTCGATAAAAGTTCTGAATCTCTAAATGATCGTTTTGAACGAACAGACGCTCAAACTGATCGACTTCGCTCAGTAGGATATGAGGTAGTCGAAAAGAGGGAGTGTTCCTTTGATAAGGAAAAAATTCAAAATGATAATTTACATCCTCGAGATGCATTTTATGGGGGTCAAACAGGTAATACATTTTCGTATTACGAGGCTGAGGGTAAAGTGAAAATATCATATCTTGATGTTTGTTCACTTTATCCATTTGTTTCAAAATATGGAAAATTTCCCATTGGTCATCCCAAAGTTTACATTGGTGATGACTGCAAAAGTTTAACCGGTGTAAACTTTGATTTATCTAATGTCGGGGGACAAGTCACATGCAGAGTATTACCGCCTACCAATAAGTATTTACCTGTTCTGCCTGTCCGCATGCATGGTAAACTCATGTTCCCTTTGTGTAATACTTGCTGTAAAGAACAAATACAGAGCGATTGTCGACATGTAAATAACACAAATGCGCGAGAAATTGAAGGAACATGGGTTTCCGACGAGATAAAAGCTGCGATTCAAGAGGGGTATCAAATCACTGCCATTTTTGAAATTTGGCAGTATGAGACTACTCAATATAATAAGGTCACAAAAATGGGTGGTCTTTTTGTAGAATATATGAGTCGATTTTTCAAACTAAAGCATGAAGCCAGCGGATACCCTGCCTATTGTACTGATGAGGCTTCGAAAAAGGCATTTATTCAAAAAAATTTTGAGTCTGAGGGTATAGCCCTAGATCCGAAAAATATGAAAAAGAATCCTGGTTTGCGATCGTTGGCGAAACTTTGCCTCAATTCATTTTGGGGGAAATTTGGTCAACGAGAAAATATGCCAAAGACTGAGATCATTCATAGTCAGCAAGAATTTTTGAAAATTATTCAGAGTCCGGATAAAATTCTCAACAGTGTCTTGCCTGTAGACGATAATAGTATTTATGCCTCATGGTTGTACAAATGTGAAGCTGTAACTCCATCTCCTATTACCAATGTAGTTATAGTAGCTTACACAACAGCCCAGGCACGCTTGAAGTTATTTAATTACATGAAGCAACTAGATCGTCGTGTCCTTTATTTTGACACGGATTCAGTTATTTTTGCCAACACTAATGAGCCAAATGAGTATTATCCAGATACAGATTGTCTTTAGGTGACTTAACTGATGAGCTCGAAGTTTATGGCTCCGGTAGTTTCATAGAAAAATTTGTCTCGGGTGATCCCAAATTCTATGCATATAAGATACGATCACCTGATGGTAAAAACCACAATGTTTGTAAAGTTAAAGGTATTAATTTAAACTATGAAAATTCCGAAATAATAAACTTTGACTCTATATGTGATCTGGTTATTAGAAAGACACAACCAATTAGATTAAAGTTTAGTAGTATTCGTAGAACACCTTATCACCAGGTAGTTACGAAACAAGAGGAAAAAATATGTCGTCCGGTGTACACTAAAAGACGATTAGTTGAAGGATATAACTCTCTACCATTTGGCTACATTTCATAAGATAAATAATTTATCTCTATTTTAACCATATAAATCGAATTATGAAAATTTGGAGAATCACTCTCTCATTCCTACACACAGAAACAATGGCTTTTGCATTTTCAAAAATAAAATAATTGTATGTTTACTTCTTTTTGCCTTTTATGAAAAAAAAATATTCTTCTGCTTACTAATAATGATATTTTTTGTTTTCAGTTGAGCAATTTGGACTGTTTGGTGATGATGGCGAGAATAATTTTTTCGATCCGTGCACTCAGAAGCATCAACCCAATTTACCAACACTTACTGACTTAAGCGACTATTTTCATGGAGGGGATCAGCCCTACACTCTTCAATTGTCCGATATAAGTGTGGACTTAATTAAAAATTAGAATTAAAAATGAAATTTGAATATATTAATTTCAAATTTTCAAAAATTATTCAGTATATATTTAAAAAGGGAATTTAATAAAATGAAATCTACTTTTAAAACATAAAAACTTTCTGTAAATTTTATTTATCACCCCAAAATGCATGAAAAATTCAATTCTATTATTATTTTTTTATCAAAAGCAAAAATCATTTAGAATAATATAATTGTATACCTGATTTTTCTAACCTAAAAGAGGCAACCAGAATATAGCTGAAAAACTAGGGGTTTGCGGCAGTGGTCCAACGCGGCGCGGTGTGAGGACTCGCAAGCCCGTGTAAGCTCATCTCTGGGCATGCTGGAAGGTACACGTCATAATAAGCTTATTTATTGACGTGATGGAGAGAGGTCAGAAGAATCAGCTCAAGCATTCTGACCACACGGATAGTATCTTATTGATCAATTTCCACAAAATAAAGATAATAAAAAAAGTGTATTAAAATAAATTTCTAATTAAAAGAATCAGAATATTATTCTATAAATAATAATTACTAGTTAAATTCTATCATTCTTAATTATGGACGCACGCTGGAAGCATCCATTTACATCGTTGGTATGTGGACCAACAGGATGTGGTAAAACTTTTTTTGTAAAAAAGTTTCTCCGTCATGTTGATAGTATGTGTGATACACCTATTGAGCGTATCATTTTTTACTATTCCGAGTGGCAAACAGCTTACAAGGAATATGGAAAAACAATAGAATTTCGTGAAGGTTTACCTCAATCTTCTGACTATTCCAATGACCCTAGAGTTAAACTTATAATTATCGACGATTTAATGCGAGAGTCTTCAAATAACACAGTAGTAGATCTGTTTACCAAGGGTAGTCATCATAAAAATGTCAGTGTAATTTTTATATCTCAAAATCTCTTTCATCAGGGTCATGGACAAAGAGATATTTCTCTAAATGCGAACTATATTGTTGCTTTTAAAAACCCTCGAGATCGTGCCCAAATCCAGCATTTAGTTCGGCAAGTTTGCCCTGAAAATTTTCGATTTATACAAGAAGCCTATCATGATGCCACTTCTCAACCTCATGATTATTTACTTCTTGATTTGAAATAATCCACCCCCGAAAATTGCCGATTTCGGAAAAGTATTTTTCCAGATGACCCTTATCATTATGTTTACGTACCTACCAAAGGTATAAAGAGAGGTCACAGTGAGGAACAAGTACCAGTTGCACGATTGTAATGATGTCGAAAGGTGGTAAATCAATTGGCAAAAAAATGCTATTATTTTACATGCTCTTTGTCACCTGAACTCCGGCCAACGTCTTGCTTTATTAAAATCCTCGGATGCCCGACTTGTTAAATATATTTGTGAGTGTGCTTTAAATATATAATTGGGAAACGTGCCCCTTAAGAAGCAAGAAAGACTAAAGTTAAAAAAGCATAAAAAACTACTTCGTAAATTAGCGGAAACCCATGGTAGACTAGATTCCGAAATGAGTCGTATCTTATTTTCACCTTCTGCAATTGATGAACGTGAAAAGTGGAAAATATATAGTAAAGTATTACACAAATTTCTCTTCTTTGTTGATGAGGATAGAAAAACACCTATTGAGAATAATGAGCAAAATGAAATCGCAGACGATCAATCAAACGATGACGAATTTCTACCTGTCGAAACCATCACAGCATCAGTACCCAGAACTTTTCAGCCAAACAGTATCTTATTACTCAATTATTTAAGAAGGCTGAATATAACTAACAGAATAAAATGGGATAAAAATGGTTTAGTTTTCATTGATGGACAACGTATCAAAGATTCAGATATTACAGATCTTGTTAACGATGCATTGAGATGTAGAAAAAGATTCGTTCCAGCTGGTAGAAATCAGTTTGCTCATATCCTTCGAGAGCTTGGCACACCACGAGAGCTTGTAAAAAATAGAGAATACTGGAGAGTGAAATCAGATAAACAGTTGTCTCGGGACCTCAGTAATAGAACATACTCTACATTTCACCCTCTTATAACTGACAGTGATCGTACAGATGATCCTAGTGATTCACATAGACTTCGAGAAACTCCAAATATAAGAACTCGTGCAAGAAGTCGTAGCAGAAATAGAAAAGATCAATC
Organism: Belonocnema kinseyi; assembly: GCF_010883055.1. Classification (NCBI taxonomy): domain Eukaryota; kingdom Metazoa; phylum Arthropoda; class Insecta; order Hymenoptera; family Cynipidae; genus Belonocnema; species Belonocnema kinseyi. Next base: position 148,700,997 of record NC_046660.1, read on the forward strand.
ACTGAGTCAGCGTGGTTCAGGATTAATAACAAAGGGGCAGTCTTTTAATCTGAGATGAAACTGTTAGGAGAAATATACTACAAGCCAAGTCATCCGGCCTCCTACAGTTGTGCAGAAAAAATAATTAGTGCTGCACGAGGAAAAGTATCTAGTGCTAAAGTGCTTGAATGGTTAAAGTCACAGGACACATTTACCAAACATAGGCCTATTCGTAGAAAATTTTAAAGATTACATTATAATGTTAGCTCTATTGATAATGTATGGGAGGCTGATTTAGTTGACCTCCAAAGTCTGTCAACCTACAATAATAATTATACTTTTCTAATAGTAGTAATTGATGTTTTAAGTAAATTTGCCTGGGTCGAGCCTCTTCGAAATAAATCTGCTTTAGAAGTAAGACACGGTTTCGAGCGTATTCTTCAGAAAGGTAACAATCGTGTACCTATCTGTTTACAAACAGATAAAGGGAAAGAATTTGTAGGTGCAACTTTTCAAAAAATTTTGACAGATAATGGAATAAAATTTCGAGTAAGACGGGACCCTAATGTTGAAGCAGCCATCGTAGAACGCTTTAATCGAACTCTTAAACAACGCATGTGGCGCTACTTTACGCATTAAAATAATCGACGCTGTATTGATATCTTACAAAAAATTGTAGATGCTTACAATAATGCCAGGTACAGTAGTATTAAAATGAAACCGGCTGAAGTTACCATATTCAATGCATCCAAAGCATGGGAAAATATTCAATCGCGATTCAGTAAGGAAAAGAGGTCTACAA
>NC_046660.1:148701877-148704831 GCF_010883055.1 Belonocnema kinseyi
CTGCGAATCAGTAAGAGACATCTGAATCGATTTCAGCGGGAGGGAGAGACTTTTTTGAGGCATATCGTGACATGTGATGAAACATGGGTGCATCATTACACTCCCGAGTCCAAGATGGCGAGTAACGAATGGCGAAGAAAGACGAAGCCGGTCCTCTGAAAGCCAAAACCCGTCTCTCAGCCGGTAAGGTCTTCGCGACCTTCTTTTTCGACTACAGAGGAGTGTTGCTCATTGATTTCCTACATGATCGACGTACGGTTAACGCTACCTACTACTGCCAGCTTTTGGAGGCAGCAAAAGCCGCTTACAGAAGCAAAAGACGCGGTAACCCCATCAGAAACGATATCCTTCTTCATGATAATGCCAGGCCACATACGGCGGGTGAAACGAAACAAAAACTGGAGGATATGCATTGAGAAGCCCTTGAGCATCCTCCATACAGCCCAGATTTGTCACCCTGTGACTATCATTTGTTTGCGCCCATGAAAGATGCACTTGGAGGATTGCGATTTGACAACGATCAAGATATTAAGGAATTCGTGCGCAATTGGTTGATGACTCGACCTCAAAGTTTCTACGAGCAAGCAATTAACAAGCTTCCAAACCGCTGGAAAAAATGTGTAGAGCGTGAAGGAGACTATGTAGAAAAATAATCAATAGTATTTTTGTATTGTTTTATAAATAAATAAATATTAAAAAATAATTCCGGTTAATATTTAATTCACCCTCGTATTTGTGAACTTCGCATTACTGGTGATGTAAAAGCTCCACTCTTACGTACTATTTCTGTAGATACAAGAGATTACTGTTTTGGTACAACACAAGTCAGTGATTTTTCACCACCCAATTACATACCAGTTCTTCATACAGGATTTCCTACAATTGAAATTGATATAAGGGACCACGTTGGTTTGCCAATACCATTCGAGTTTGGTACGCTGACAGCTACACTTCACTTTAAACGTATTGACTAGATATAGATAAAAAAGAAATAATGAGCCAATACGCCGAATATTACGCCTTACAAGCAGGTGGTGGTGGAGGGATTCCTCAGATTTATATTGGCGCACCATATCAAAAAGGTCACGGTATTGGAAGGTTTCTTGGCGGTCTATTTCGGCGTGTTCTTCCTTTCTTAAATAGAGGAGCTCCAATTGTCGGGAAAGAAGCTCTTAGAACTGGCATGAATGTTACGAATGATTTGGATGCTAATATTCCGCTTAAAAATTCATTTAGAAATCGCTTTGGGGAAACTGGTGAGAATTTGAAATAGCGTGCTATTGATAAAATGGAGAATATTATGAATGGTTCTGGTTATAAGAACAATCGGAGGAAGCGAATGGTTCAGTTGATTTCTAATCGTGGTGCACTTAAGGTCGTGAGCCGAAACCCCATTAATAAGAAAAAAAAGAAAGCCTCTAAAAAAATAAAAAAACGTGATACGGTGAAAAGAAAGAAAGCGACAAAGAATAAAAGAAAAACAAAGAATACAAAAAAGTATAGAAAGCATAAAAATCGGAAGCATTCTATTAATGATATATTTGGAAATTAATAGTGTATAGAATTCGCATCCGAGACAAAATATATTTCTTAAAATGTTGTTTCTACATTCTCATTCTTGTGAGTGCTTAAAGTCTGAGTTAGATCTATTCTCGATACCTCCTACACAAGCCTTGATAGAAAGCTCTCAATGGGTACACTATAAACCGGTATCATCCCTTACCGATGACTCGCCTATAGAATTTGTTGTCCCTGGTCATGGTGATGAATACATTGATTTGGCTCACACAATGCTAAATCTTAGGGTGAAATTACTAACACCACCTAGGGTTGCTGCAAATGCCGAACAATTGGATAGAGTTGATTCTGTAAAGAATCTATTACATTCGTTATTTAATCAAGTGGATGTCTATTTTAATCAAGAAGTTGTATCTCCACCCAGTAATTCTTATGCTTATCGGGCAAGCATTGAAACTCTACTTAGGGACCGTCCACAAATTACGTAAAACGTTTTTCTTTTGTTTGAACAAAGACGAGCAATTAAAGCAATTAAAGCAATTAAAAATATTTAAGTGCTGGTAAATCTATTGATCTTATTGGACACCTGCACTGTGATGTTTTTAACCAGGACAAGTTTCTTATCAATGGTGTTGAATTGAGGCTACGACTAGTACGCTCAAAAGATTTATTCTGTCTTATGGATGGCACAAATAGCTGTAGTATAAATATTGAGGAACCCTCACTAGTTGAGCGTCGAGCAAAAATTTGTCCCGGTATTCTATTAGCTCATGCAAAGGCTCTATCTCATGGTACTGCAAAATATCCTATTACACGTGTCGAGGTAAAAGCTTTGTCTCTACACTCAGGCGTTCACTCTGAAATGCTTGATAATGTTATTCTCGGTCAAATGCCAAAAAGAATAATAATTGGGTTTGTGGACAATATTGCATTCAACGGAAACGGAAGCAAAAATCCTTTTAATTTTCAAAATTATAAAATTAATGGTATCCATTTTCTGAACGAAGGAAATAATATTGATAGAGAGAATTATCCTGCAGGAAACTGTCTGTTCGCCTTTGATCTTACACCTGATCTCTCAGCAAACTGTTACTCTCACTGGAATCTTGTAAAACATTGTAGTCTCAGAATTGAAGTACGATTCGAGGATACCTTGACTAGTACTATTAATTGTCTTATATATGCGGAATATGATAATTTTCTGGAAATAAACTCGTCCAGACAGATTATTGTCGACTTTAGCGCTTGAGTGGGGAAAAAATCAATTATGCCAATGACTGGACGTACTTCAAAGACAGTATACTGCATGCGTCCTTCGTGAAAAGTTGGTTTTATTTCCTACATTCTAACAAAAAATATATATATATACGAGATTATGGTTGACTACGTGATTGACATACAAGGATTTAGAGACGATGCTGGTCGATTTATTCCTA
>NC_046660.1:148704931-148706972 GCF_010883055.1 Belonocnema kinseyi
TGTGCTTTTAATAATGTACTCAGACTAAAGAACTGGATAGAGAAACAGCAAGAGGATAATCTACTCTCATTATCCTATAATAAAATACAAGGGTACAGTACTGCTACGCTCAGATCACCTACGACCTATGAACCGAGCATTACGGCCAATTCTGAAGATTCGGACAAAGATACGGTAGACTTGATTAAAAAAACTACCCTACCAATATCATCTAAAAATTATGAATAGCCTACAAATTTTACAAGTATTTCGACTTCCACAAGCTCGGACAGTCGGCGTATTTCCAGCAGATCAGAATCCTAAATGTTGGACGAAACCATCTGCAATTCTAGCTAATTTTGATGAACAATCAAAACCTGGAACTCACTGGATCGCCCTATACGTTGGCTGCGATGGAGGAGGTACCTACTTTGACAGCTACGGGTTACCGCCTCTTATACCTAAACATCTTCTTCGTTTACGGGGAAATTGTACCTTCTACAGGTGGAACACAAAGAGACTACAAACTGCGACTTCGAATGTTTGTGGGCAATATTGCATTATGTTTCTCCATTGTATGTGTAATGGTTATTCTCTGTCTGAAACAGCGCATACGTGGCGGTAAATATTGTAAGCGTGCAGATCTTGCATCATGTACGCAAACTTCATTGTCGGAATTGACCACACTTTCTTTATTCTAGAAATATGTAACCTATTTTTCCAATACAAAGTATGAATAAATAAATTTTATATTATTGTAAATATTCTTATTTTCATTTCACTGCCTTTCATATATTTTACCCATTTATTTTATTTTTACAACAATAATTGTAATAAAAATTATTCTTTTTTTTTAATTTTTCCTCAACGTTATTTTTTCAACCGGTAATTGAGAAAGTCATTTACCAATATATATATATATATATATATATATAAACTTTTCTTAGGAGCGTGTCAGATTGCCCACCCTTAAGACGGATACAAACAGGTGCCCCATAGTGGTGAAGGTGGGGCCCACCACCACGGCGAGGGGTTCGGCGCCATAGTGCGGTGAAGGGGGAAAAGGAAAGTGGAGGGGGTAGTCTGTCCATAGTGGCCGGGTACTACTGATGGTACATCACACCGAATACTTTCCACAATAGTTTTTAACGACAATATCATTAGAATGTTGAAATGATAAAACACTCCCGACACGTCAAGCATTTGATGGAACTGCATGATACTCCTCCTCTTCTACCTTCCCTCTCATTCTTCTTCTTCTCCTCCTCTTCTTCCTTTCTTCGTCCTCTTCATCCACATTTTCTTCCTCCTCCTGCACCACCTTCCTCATCCTCCTCCTTATCTACCTTTCTTCTCTTCCTCCTCCTTCTCCTATTTTCATATGTAAACTCTACTTGCATGACTTAGCAATTAATCAAGTTACAGCAGTACAGACAATATAACTTCCGCATGCATCAGTTGTCTTAAAACTTATTCATGAGTTGATAACTTGAAAATACGTAAGAAGCACTCTATCATATAAAATAATCTTATATATGATGAGAAATCCCGTAATAAAAATGCAAAGATACCTGAGGCTATAGGTATAATTATGCAAGACAGCAGTAAACAGGTTGATGAAACCAGCAAATCAATTCGACCGAAGCACACCATTCGTAAACGTGATAGGGATCAAGCAATTAAAGAAAAGTTTAAACAGCGATACTTGCCATCGACGTAAGTAACACGCATTTCTCAAAATGGTAAACATGAAATAGAACTATATATCATGAATCAGGAGGTGGTAGAAGAAGAATTTGGTTAAGAGGACAGTTCCTCATCGTTGGGGGTCAGCAGTAAAGATGATGGTAATGATAATGGCGAACAGTGGCGGACTGGCGTGGATCCTCAGGATGGGCGCCCATGTTGGTGTGGCGCCCATGAGGACACTTGGACGCCCCTAGAACAGCTTTGTGCACGGATATACCAGGTGTATACATATGAAACCGGTATTTTTTAAAGAAAAAAACACATTTATTTCAAGAGAATGATAACAAATATTTTATTCAAAGTATGCGCCCTC
>NC_046660.1:148707072-148710702 GCF_010883055.1 Belonocnema kinseyi
GAGAAGTATAAGAAAAATTTTGTCTAGAAGATAAAAAATGAAATTAGAAAAATCGACATTTTTTTCGATGTTTGCATTAAAATAAAAATTAAATAAAAAAAACAATAAAAAATCTACTCTCACCATTTTCTGAAAAATTTAGTTCTGAATTTTTCAAAAAAAAAAATTCTAAAATCGGTGCATATAAAATTCTTCGTCAGAAGATTAAAACTGTGATTTTTTACAATTTTTTAGTAAACTACTGCCGATATGAAAAAATTGATAACATTTTTAGATTTACCATACAAAACGAATAATTATTGCAGGTAAACAAAATTAGTAATGCATACAAAATAAATACCATGGGGATAAATAATATGAACATTCTGTAAAATTTAAAGCGGATTAGTGATGCCCCTTTGAGGTCTTCACAGGCTTTTATTGTCAGCATCCTTGAGTTCTGCTTGAAGATGAAAAATTTCGACTTAAGACCAGAAATAAAGTCTCGCTCGCGGCCAGGGACGAGGCTTGCAAAAACGTCTTGGCTATATCCTGTCTATGTCTTAGATGACGACTTAGCCCAGATGAATTATTTTTACTCGGTCTCATACTGCTCCGGCATTGGAAAGGCAGTAGCGCTGAGCATTAGGACCCGGTACTGGGCATATTAATATAAAAAATATGACTGCACCGCTTTTTAGAAGAAATTAAATCCTTATTTCATAATGTAATAATAAATATTGAATAATAAACAACCAATTGACCAAAAAATGTATTTTCGTAAACTTTACGAAACTCGCATACGACAGGTTTGCGACGTCGTAAAGATGTCATAAGAATTTCATTTTTTTTTGCTGACTGGGAACTTTTACTTACTGCAATTCCGTTATGTTTTTCTTTCTGTAAGCTTCCAATATTTTTAGATAAACTCCATCGGCTGTGATCTGCAGAGATTGTCTTGTTACATCAACTAGATCATGTCTATAGAGGCTGCAATTACTTCTGCCGTATCTGCCTAATAGTAGCATATCCCAAGCCGAAAGTATAATTTCAGGGTCATACCAAGTCTGCGTGAATAACAGAAAAAAATATTTATGAACGCGATGTAACATTAACATTCCATGAAGTCATAGAGAACTATGTCAGGCATCAAGTGCGCGACAGAAACAATTTTCGAGGATATGCAATTCCAGCAATTTCGGCACTTTTCGTTGTCTATATCTGATTCCATTTGTACATCATATATTTTTAAAGGTAAACTAAAAACAATGTTTTAACATATAAAAATCGAATAAAATGAATTTTCATCAATACATTTTTATTTAAAAATTGCATACAAATCACTTTTAGTTATTAATACGTGAAATTTAAGTTAAGTTTGTAATTTAAAAGTGCTTGCATTTTCAATAACTATTTAAGAGTACTACAAAGATATATTTTGCATTATCTTCAAGCATATGCATATGATAGAACAGAAGTAGTGTTTACAATTTTTCAATATTAATGCCGTGAAAACTTTCTTTTTTTTTGAAGAGGTGACTGTTAAAAAAGTGCATGTCCTTGCTAAATGACACAAAATTTCGTTTAATGTGTAAGTTCATTTTTTTGTAGTCAAGTGTTTTCAGTAAGATTACTATTATCAACCATTATAGAGCTATCTTTTTCATTTAAGTTTATATATTTCAAAACATTTGAGATAAATCTAAATAAATGTCAGAGTAACACCGCATAACCACATAAAATACAGATCTAGCATTATAACTAAAAGTTATTTACAAACTTAACAGATGTTTTTCCGTTATTTGAATAATATTAGGTACACTATATGTCTACCTAATTGTGCTTGTTAGATGTTTTCTGTTAAAGTTATTTAAATTTGACAAAAAGTAATATTTAATCTTCCTCTAATATAGAGACATACATTAAATACTGTCGTTATCATATAAAATATCCGAGTTGCCAAGAAACATTTTTAAAATAAATATAAGTTTAGGAGTTTAGATGTCAGTGACATTAAAAATGTAGAAAGTAATACTAGATTAACTCAAAAATAAAAAAATTCAAAATCACTAGATATTAATCTGATCAGCTATAAGAACTTTCCTAATGAATTCTTTATACATATATTACAGTTTACATGTAAATCAATCTAATTTAATTATATCCACTAATGTGCTGAAGAGCTTCAAGTGTGCTGTTTGTATGAGCTACAATGATTCATATTAAACAAGTTTAATAAGTAGGAGGTAGCGGTGGAGGAGGAGGATGCACGAGGATGAGAAGAAGATATATCGAGTCTTCTCTTTATTTGAAATATCTCATTTGATTCAAGGTGGGTAGAGTGAAGCAATACATAAGTGTGTAAATTTCAAGAAATTAGATTTATTAAACATATATAGCATCATAATATACATATATGCATTACTAATTATGTAATATTTAAAAAATACAAGCTGATTGCTTACTTAGTATGGTATTGGTTCTATTTTATATGTGTTTTTGAAATATTTACAGGAAATGTTTGATTAAATATAACAAATTTTAATTCGGCAGTTAAAAAAAGAATAAACTTATTGTTCAGATATGAACGTCAGATACTGAACATATTATTTCTTCTTCTTCGCCATCAGCAGCGGACTGGATCTCTGTGCACAGGGTGGGAAGCATGTTTGAGGACGCTATTTTAACAAAATAACAAAATTCACAAAAGAAAAAAATTTAAAAAAAGGTGGACAGCATATTATTTACTTTTGAAGCAATTAAAATGATTGAAAAATGATAAGAATTTATTCAATTTAATTCGAGGAAAACTATTAAATTTTATTAATTTATTAAGTTTTAATCGTATAATTAAAATTATATAAAACAATAGAAATCGAATGGGTTCAATTGTGAAAAATATAATTAATTTAGATTCTTGTATTGTTATTAATAATGCAATTACAATGATTGACAAGTCATTCCGACAATATTTTTATAACGTGAGAAAAGTTATTGAAAAGGAATAGAATTTAATTAGATTTATTTCTAAAAAATTTATGGAATTTCATTAATTTTTCTTCATTATTAAAATATAATTAAACTTCATTTAAAATTATTCATATGAAGATGGTTGAGATGAGAATGGTTATTGAGCTATCCAATATTTATTGAAAATATTTAAAAACAATAGAACTTTATTTATTTTCAATAAATTTTAATAATCCATTATTGGCAGGTTGTGTATATCCCAATGTTATTGAACGAAACAAAATACATCTGTATTATTATATTTATACTTACACATTTTAGGGGTTATATTGCTAGAAATTATTAAAAATATGTTAATACATGACAAAAACATGTAAAATCCGTCATCGCAAACACTGTTTGCTTTATCAATCGATAGTCAGCTGATTCAGCAATATAGGAAACCGAGAAAAAAGGTACTGTCGACCATATCTCACTGCTATCAACAGAAAATCTACACGCGTACACGCGCGCGTTTTTGAATGCCAGCTGAGACGATTCTTAGCTTTGCTAATTAATTTTTCCGTATCTTTGTTTATACAAATACCAGGTGTATACATATGAAACCGGTATTGCCATCTAGCGGCTAGTAGGCACACTTGTAGGCACTGTCGGAACTTACCATTTGTGCTAATTGGCGTA
>NC_046660.1:148710802-148718890 GCF_010883055.1 Belonocnema kinseyi
CTCACCATTTTCTGAAAAATTTAGTTCTGAATTTTTCAAAAACAAAAATTCTAAAATCGGTGCATAATTGCGTTCTAAATGTCATTTTGAACCTCGTTTTCCAATTTCACCCCACTGTGCGCCGGTGGGGTCCATAGTTCGTAGAGGTCGGAGTATAATGGGAAATAAAATTTACAAAGGAAAACTTCCGCAATTGAGCTGCTGGCTCGAAGAAGGGCACATCAACTTCTTTCGCTGGGAGTAGAGAGGCCCCTGGAAGTTTTCAAAAGCATTTTCGTATTTTAATTTTGAGAGACTATAAGTATATGTAGAATTACAGTGCGCTTTTTTTTCTCAGGAAAAAAGTTTTAGCTTTTTTATTGTTCCAATTAAAGTAAAAAAACTGGCTTTTCTCGAAAAATAAATTTTAATTCATTTTTCAGTTCAGCTCGTGCTCAGTCAGTCAGTTTTAAGTTTTTTCAATAAAATTTTCAGCGAATGTAGTTCGAAATGTCCTTTGACTAAGAGAGCAAGAGGAATTGAAAAATTTATTTAAAAAAAAGTGTTGTTAATTTTTTTCTGATGCGTGGCGCTTATCGGACTTTTCTAACTTCCAGCGTTTCTTTTATCGAGCGAATTTTGAGTAGCGAAAAATTTTCAGAGAGAAAATTGTTAACAACCGTAGAAAGAAGTTTTCTGTCAAACTTTACCCTAATCGAATTGATACTCCAGAAATTATTAACGTCTTAAGTCGATAGCGGCTAGGCAACTCGCGCGCGGGCTGTAGCGAGAGTCTCAGATCCGATTCAGAATACAGTTGAACGGCGCCAAAAGTAAAAACTAATCAAGTATTCAGGTAATATAAAAGTATTATGCATAAAGAAATAAAAGTGCACAATGTTAAATAATTTAATAATTCAATATTATCTAAAATAGAATGGTTCTATTTGTATGACAAAATGTACAAAGGTAAAACAAATAATAGAGATCATTTGTTCACTGCAAATATCAATTCATAAATTTAAGATATTTTACTCTGAATTTGAATCATTAAAATTTCATTGAAAATTAGTGCAAAAAGTGAGCGAACGAGTTCTCACTATTTTATCAGCGAAATGTCCTTTAGTTCTTTCAGGGTGAAGAATATATATTTGTTTCAAATAAAATTCAGAATGCAAAAGTCTTTAAGCATAATACATTGATATTGCCTGATTACTTGATTATTTTTTACTTTTGGCACCGGTATTATGAATCGGATCTGAGACTATCGCTACAGTTCGCGCGCGAGTCGGCTAGCCGCTGTCGGCTTCAGACGTTAATAATTTCTGGAATATCGATTCGATTGGGCTAAAATTTTCCAGAAAACTTCTTTGTACTGTTGTTAACAATTTTCTCGCTGAAAGTTTTTCGTTGTTCAAAATTCGCTCGATAAACAAAACGCTGGAAGTTAGAGAAGTCCGATAATTGCCACGCATCAGAAAAAAGTTAACAACGGTTTAAAAAAAATAAAATTTCAAGAAAAGCCAGTTTTTTTACTTTAATTGGAAAAATAAAAAAGCTACAACTTTTTTCCTGAGGAAAAAAGATACACAATGAATTTTGACCCTGAAAAATATTAAAGCCCTCAATTGGTAATATAACTTTCTTTTGACAACATTCTGTTTACTTCTCAAGACATTAATTTCTCGTCTTCAGAAAAGCCCACCTCGACTGGTCCTAAGATTTGCAATAAAACTTCTCGTCTTAAGACAAGTCTACCGCTACTTGTTTTCAAAACCTTTTGTGAACCTTAGTCATAAACTCAAGACTTACGCTTTCGACTACTAAGTTTTTTACATGCTCTCTTTTTTTTAATTGAAAAGTTTTAGCATGTTTTTTTGATATGGGGATTAAACTCTTGTCTCTTGACTGATTATTATAAAGCATTCTCACTTGTGACGTCACGCGCTCTGAGTGGCCTTCGGGGAAATAGCCTGTTCCCTATGCCCCTATAGTTTGAATGTATTGCCATCGTTTTTTAACATTGTTTTTTCAAAATGCAGAGTGAATATTGGGGAAAATTGTCTGGAGACGCCAAAACCCGATATATGCAAAAATTGGAAAGAATCGAAAACATTAATTAGTATGCTCTTAAAGATATAGATTTAAGTGAAAATGTAAGCTCACGGCCATCGAAGACAATAGTGGATATAGTGTCATATTGTATGCAATATTACAGTTTTTACACTGCGAAAAAGGTGAAAGCATATAAAAGTTCGGAAGCTTATAAGTTTTATGAAGCTGATTTCGTGGGAAAAGTGAAGTGCAAGCAGTTCAATGATACTTTTCTGCTTCTGAGTGAGGTTATAGTGTAACAATATAGTATTTTTAGTTTTAACTCAATATTTTAATTAGAACTTATTATTTTAAATGAGTATGAACATTAATATTAAGGAATATTCGTGTGAAGTATTGTATTCATTTCAGTTTAAGTTGTCAAATTCCATTGCTGACGTAAAAGATGATGACAGTTTATTGAGATTTTAAAATTTAGGAGCAGCCTACTGCAAGAGCGATCTGCTCGCAGGATTAAAAAACTCAAGTGATATTATTATAAACATTTAATATCGCATTCTTCTTTCCCAGAGTCATGTAAATAATTCTTAACTAAAAAGGGATACACTTTGAACCCAAAGTGAAAAGTTATGTGTACAGTTAAATATTACATTTTCATTAGAAAAAAAGATTTTCCAAATAAAATACTTGTATTTTTGACCAAGGAAATGAATTTTTAAATACAATTATGAATCTTGAATTAATTGAAAGGATTTTTAAGCAAAATTTATATTGTCCTATGACAAATAACCCTTTTCGCAGATAGGTTGTAGCGGGATAGTGAACTTTTCCTTTTTAGAGCGTCTCCTGTTTCATAACCTAATTTTTGACAAGGCACCCGATCCGGATGATCCTTATTCGCCAAATCAGCTGGAATGCCTATATGATACAAACAAATTACAAACTATTGCAATAAATATAAATCACAAATAATTATTCCCCTACAATTGTGGTAAACAGAACCTCGCAAACATAACCTCTCACTCGAAACTCATACATTTCTTACATACCACTCATAAAATGTCCCTCGTAAATCCAAGCATTTTCGAATTGACGTGCACTCAAAGGCCCACAAGGCAAAACACTTATCCACGTTTCCCTCCTTCTCTTTGACAATATAATAAGTTCACTTGTTAGCAGATCACTAGGCCCAGCACAAGATTTTCCGAAAAACTTTTGATTTTCCTCAGTTATGCCTGTTGGAATCCAAAAAACTCTTGTGTCTGGATGCACAGCCCTTCTTTTTCTTACACTCTACTACTTAACAACATTTTATAATTTTTCTTCTTTTATTATAAAAACGTCTCCGAAATATGTCGTCCCTATATCGGAAATGTATTTTCCCTTACAGGCATACCCCCGGAGGTTCGGCCTTTTAAAATTTTATGGCTTATTGAGAATGCTCTATTCAATAAGGAACAGAATTACCAAAATGTAGAAAAAAAATCTCCTTAAGTTAAGGATTTTCAGTTAAAAGAGCGACAGCATAGATTTAATGTACAGATTACTGAAATTCTTGCAGAGGTTACAAATGATTCAGTTATCTTATTAATTCACGGATATGCTCTGTAGCATTAACTGGACTCTTCTATAAAATCAACATCTTTAAAATGTTTTCTGCGTGCAGCAACAATCAAAATTTGCCGCTTATACGTTGTATCTATGGTGGACGGAAAAATATGCTTTTACAAATAGTTCCATGCTTTTCTAGAATCCTTGGCACAGTTTCATTGAAATTGGCACTGCATTTAGAAAGTGTAAATAAATCATGCATTTTTGAAGGTATAAATTTAACATATATAAGCTTCATGTAAAAGTAAGTCTAATATACGATTACAAAATTTGGTACTTTTGCTATATCTATACTTCAACTTGACAAGCAATATGTATAAATTGGTAGAATACCGGCGTGTGACAGAGGGAATTTACAAAAAAATCAAAATTTCTAAAAAAAATGTATAAAAAGGTTAGGTCAGATGACGAGATGGCAAAGTTTATATTTTGACATCAGAAGCTGAGATGTCAATTTTTATTAATTTTACACTTGGGAGCTTTTTGTCAAAATTTAAATACAAAATTTGGCGAAAGGCAATCAGCGCAACAGATTCGCTATCTATTGGCTAAGTTGAGTTCGGAAATAACCGTCTTTTGCTGTTTTTAAGTTGATTAATAACGTTCCTCGTATGCCTGATCAATGGACTTCTATTGTACTATTCCGTGCTTATTTTAGGAATCCAAGAAGTTTTACTTCAGATTCTCTTACTAACGAATTTGGTATCACATTATTAAATAGATTTAGTTATTAACTGCTTAGAATTTCAAATACGAGAATTTCAAATAAAAGGATGAATCGTTTGCATGTTTGACTATTGTGTAGAAATGCTCTAGCCCGATAAAATAATGGTCGGTTATTTTGCAGACTGGCTGATTTCCTCCGCCCAGTAGACGCGCGTAAGCAGGTACCAGGTATTCACTCGGCTTATCCACGATGGGTAGTCGACTGACTAGCTAGTTGGCTATTGGGCTACGATATACCATTTAATCTATAATCCGAAAAATCTTATAAAATACTTTATCTACGAAGAAATGGTTTGAACCTAAATTTTGAATTTGCGGTCAATTTTCAAAGTCAAATGAAGATAAGACCCTTTTCTTAAAGAAGAATCACTATTTTTTACTGCAAATTTGAAAATAGCGGGAAATTTCACGCCAAAATTACCTGTGAAAAAATGGTTTTTTTAACATTAGAAAGGTAAAAAATTAAAGTTCAAATGTCTCAGAAACGACCAGATAACTTTTTTCTGAATTGTCTTGGTTTTTCGGGGTAAATCAACGTTCAAGATGCTTTACAAATGACGATCAAATGTTAAAGTGTACATCACCTTGATTATTATGACCTTCAGGTCAATTTTTAAGGTCACTTGAAGGTCAAGACGATTTTTCGTAGTAATTTCTGTTTTCCTCGGGCTGCTTTCTTGTCGTGAGCTCCCCTTGCCTCTCACTTTTCGGGTAATTAATTAACGTGAGTCCCCTTACTTTCACCATTGCTACCAGTGTTACAATCAGCCACGGAGTAACTATTCAAAGTGCTCTCCATTGGCTTGAAGACACAAACGTACACGTCTTTCAAAACCGTCCATAGTTTGCAGCAAATCTTCTCGCGAGATGGATGCGCAAGCTGCCCGAATCCTTTGCATCAGATATTCCCTTCTTGTGAGTCGCTGAGCAAAAACAACATTTCAAACATAATCCCATAAAAAAATCAGGCGATGTTAGATATGGTGAGTGGGGGGAGGGGGCTATTCGAATGGACCACCTCGTCCAATCCATAGCTCATTGAAATATAAGTTCAAAAACTGACGTATGATGAGTGCAAAATGTCGCGGAGCACCATTTTATTGAAGCCATATTCTTTGTCTTGTTGCTCAGTGAATGATTTCCAATAGTCCAGCTGAATGGTCTCTTGATAAATCTAAGCAAGAGTGTCTTTTAACGTTCCCGTAAAAAAGTTGGGTCCAATTAACTAGCCATTTACTATTCCTCACCACATCATAACACTCCATCGATTTTGATGATCCATCGGTCTGTACCAGTGAGGATTTTCGTCTGACTAATAATGACAGTTATGTCTATTGAGCTGCCTGTCGCTGGAAAATTTAGTTTAATCGGAGAAAAGTACACATGAAAAGAAACTAGGATAATTCTTTACTATTTGCAAAAACCATTGACAAAAATTAATACGCGCTAAAATATGATGCTCGTGCATCATTTTCGTTGTACTTATGATGTCGGCGTTCACGAACAAGAATGCCATTGCGAGCTCTTGCAGTGAAATTAGTACCATCTCAAAGATTTTAGTAGGTAAGTCATCAACCATGTTGCGAAATTTCTTTGGAAACTATCAAAGTATCACAATAATTGACAATACCGCATTTTCTTTTTCTCCAATTTTCAATGGTTCAAGTGACAAATATGAAATTGGCAGCATTTAGAATTTTGAAATAATAAATTTTTTCTGCATGAAACTCCGAACAAGATTATTATTTCAATAAACAAAAAAGCTTTAAACCAAATGGTAATGAGGCATGAAATAAGCATCCATGTCAGGAAAACAAATGCCACTGCGATCGTTCAGGACGTATATAAATTCTTTAAAGCTGAATTATTTGAACTTTGGTCGTTTCAAATTAATAATTTTTAATTCTTATGTAACAACTAAAGTTGAGATAATTTAGCTTAAATGGATTTTTGTATGTGAGTTTTTTAACGGAAATTTTACATAAATTGCATTTTAAACGCACCTGCTATTTATAACAGTGCAAAAAATATCCGTGATAAAGCATCCGCTCATCAGATTAAAGTAACTGATGAAACAATTCTCGCATTCCACACTTCAGAACAAGAATACAATTTATAATGTTACCTAATTTTAACCTTGTATCTCAATTTCAACGAATTTAATGAGTTCACTAAACATTTGAAGATTTGTTTCTACTTTCGAATTTCATATCAGATATTCGGATGTATAATCGAATGTATCATTGCTTTATGTATTGTTACTTAAATATATAATCGTAAGACAACTTAGTCAATGTTATTCGTTGCAAAATTAAACGATTAAAACACTGTCAATACTTAAGTTTACTTTTTGCGTCAAAGTCAATTGCACAGGTAACATAGCAGTCTTTTTGTGTAGCGCTACAATTCAAACATTTTTGCTGTATAAAAAAAGAAGAAAACATTTTTTTGGCCGGATTGATATTTAATTCATCACTTTAATTAGAAAATTTGAAAATTATGTACTAGGCCTTGTGAATAGTCTGTCAAAAGAGTAGACTTTTTCAACAATGTAAAGAAATTTAAAAACCTACTGCCAAAAGTATGTAACGTAACAGTCCGCGCTTAAACATTTATTACTACTAAATAACAAGGGATACAGAAATTATTATAATTATAAAAAAGTTGCTTGAAAGGTATTCTTTTAGTGATATACATATGAAATATCCAAAGTATCGAATTTTATGTATTTTCCAGAAACTGTTGATTTTCTCTGACCCATCTCTCCCTCCGCTCTAGACTTCTCTTAGCGTCAGATAGTATCCGTATTCTCTCAACAACATGCTGCCTGGTGGTCAGCAGCTTTGACTTGTTAAGTGTGTGATAACGGGTCCGGAGATCGCGCGCGAACTTTCGAACCTTGGCGGTAAAATTTCTGCCAGATGTGATGTAGTCAATCACACATTAAATGCGGGACGCGTACTGTTTTGCCCAGCCTATCTTTATGGCAAGTTGATGCATTTGTCTTTTGGTCTTATGATCAGCCATTGGTTTTGTTTCACGGTTCGCATCGGCCAAAGCTCTCGCTGCATTATACACACAATAATCGATAGCCCAGAGGTCGGATTCACCGGAAAAATGTCCACGAAGCTCGTCATCCATTTCAGGCAGATCTTTAAGCTTGAGAGAAACCTTATTGTTGATGTTTCTCCGGGTCGTAAAGCATCGCTCTTCATCTATTGGATACCTGCCAGCGGTTGGTCTTAGTGTCGCCTCTCTTTCTTTGTTGCCGGCTTGTTCGAGCTGTGGTAGAGTAGGCGTTCCGCTTACATAACCCCTTTTACGGAGTAATTCAGCATGGTTTCGCAGACGTTGCTGCGAAAAGTGCGATAGCTCCGGGTGTTTCTCGCACCACAGAGCATGCAGCCGTGCCATGTAACCCCGTTCACGGGCCACACTCGCATCGTAGCAGTCTAGCAAGTCGTGATTCAGTCGCTCCGTCCACCCGAAGGTCACGAGATACCGCTGATCCATTGCATTAAATCCATTTTTATTGGCTCCCCCAGCTCTAGATTGGTCGGCATTGTTGGCCGACCCATTGTCGGGAGCCCTGCGCGTTCTATTGTTTTGAACCAAACTTACTACAACTATGTTTGGTGTTGTCATTGTTGTTCCCACGAGAAGCTAGGGAAAGGGGTTCGTCCATCCTTGTAGAGCTCCGCATGCAAGGATAAGGCT
>NC_046660.1:148718990-148722462 GCF_010883055.1 Belonocnema kinseyi
TGAATGGCACCTGGGTGAGGTGTCTAGAACGGTGACTCTGGGATACCAGGCGACCTCTCAGAGTAAGCAGCCTTATCCTTGCATGCGGGACTCTACAAGGATAGACGAACTTATGATCTGTTGGGGTCGCTCCGTGTTCTTAGGGTCCACGAGGCTTTTGCTGGGTCGTCGTATTGATTCCTTTACAGACTGTAACCACCTATCTCACGGTTGTGAGACGTGGTTATGGCTGAAATTTTACCGCGATTTCGCTGGAAGCGGGTGCAATTTTTCAGATTAGCACCCGCTCCCGGTGAAATCCTGCGGTTGTCCTTATGACAAATTTTTAATTATATATATATCCCTAACTGGCATCCCTGCAGACCCGCATAAGCACTGGCTACCGATCCAACAACCGATGATATCTCTAAATAACCTAAATTTCAATATAAAAATTTATGAAAGTGTATTCGGATAGGCTTTCAAAGGCGGTCATATGCTCCACTTTCAAAATTAACAAAATAGCATTAACAAACTCCTTATTACCACTTGTCACGATCCACTATCCGATGATATCTCCAAATAAGTTAAATTGCAATATAAAAATTTATAATGATCTCTTCAGATAGGATTTAAATTCGCTCATATGCGCCTCTTCCAACATTTGGTGTAGAGGCATTGCTTTTGCGAGACAGGACGCTGTAATTTCCAACTTAGTATATCGCGACCGCATTTTACGTCGAGAAGTTCCTAGCGATAGGTGCAGAGTGTGTCAAGCACACTCTGAGTACCTAGGACACATATTATTTCAATGTCCCACCCGCGTGGGAACTACGCATCTCTACAGACATAATGCCGTGCTGAGAGAGCTTTAGTACCATTGTTGTCGCTCTTACGGTGTTGACTCTAGGCCTGAAATCGTTTTGGAAAACTTCGAGAAACGAACTATGTATATAGTTCGTTTCTTGAAGTCACGAAGATCAAGAATGTGATCGAATTCACAGGCTCCGGCCGACTACAAAATCACTGCTAAGGAATAGAATAAGGGGAGCAGGTTTCAAGACCTAAAAAGGGAGCTGCAACAACTGTACCCAAACTATTTGGTTAAAGTCATTGTTCTTGTGATCGGTGCTCTCGGAGATGCGAAGCTATCACTGTTTCGTACACTGTTTCGTAACCTTGCAAGCATTAAAGAGTGCCAAAAATATGCCAAAGCACTTGCGAGGTGGATACAGAGAGCTTTCATCCTTGAATCGATTTGTGTTCTCAAGACACACGAGGGTTTCGTCGGCTTGTCGTTGTCACTCGGTCGTACCTTGAGAGGAGACTTTCTAACATTACAAAACTTAATAAGTATAATAAAAATAACTTAATAAGAACTTGAGGTCCTTTTTATGTTTTTAATGACATATTAACGACGCAGCGACGATACCGTATGTTCGTGTCCTAAAGCTGACGTCAAGACATCCTTTATTTTTAGCCACTGAGAAAATTCCCTACACATTGTAAGCTTGGGTCTCTTGACACAGTGGGAAAGAAAATGAAGGATGTCTTCATGATACCCTTACGACGTTTCTAACACGTCACAAAGCCATACAAAACCCTTGTCATAAATATATCTTCAAGAAAACTTAGAGAAATTTTGATATCACAAAGATCTATTTAGGTTATGTTGACGACACAGGAATAAGACATCTTTGCGACTCGTAAAAAGGTCTGAATTTTAAAAAATTATACTTTCACTTTTTCAATTTGACAACAAAATATTAACTCACTTTCTTGCAAAAGCTTAAAAGGAAAAACATAAAGTAATAATTAGCATGCGTGTGTATGCAACATATTTGCAAAAACTAGTCGTGCATACGACTGTAAAATCTGATGACGCAAAACATGATTGTGCTGTGTAATAGTCTTAGTTCACACATTTTAATTTTATAAATCAAAACGGGGGCCATGGGTTTTTTACGTTTAATAAAATGTTTTTAAATTATTTCTTTTTACCATGCTTTTTACAATAACATGACACCTACCTTTGAATCAACTGAAAGTGGAATTAAAAGAATCACAGTAGGAAAGTGTCGAAATTAAATCGGATTGACGTAGGAACTTATTCCGCCCTCTGAATGTGCAATTTGGAAATCCGAACTGGAAAAAGTTGAAAATAAAAGTAGATTTTCAAACATGAATATATCAGAGTTGGATAACGTCTAAATTACACCATAAGAACATAGATACCTATTGCTCTCTCTGAAAATTTTAACTACGAAATGCAAACTGCAATTTTTTTTATAACGACGAAAACCCGATTAGATTACAGTAATGGAAAACTCGTACTAAAGTGTATTAAAAATATTCTTGCAAATTTTACAGGTTACAGTCAGTAATGATGATGGAAATTTTTGATGATTTAGACCTCATTTTAGCATCCAGTGAGCATTTCTTAGTCGGTACTTGGCTACAAAATTCTAAAGCTCTCGGTACTAATCAACTGGAAAGAGCTAATTATGAATACAATGCTAGAAATCAAATTACACTTTGGGGACCGAATGGTGAAATAAAAGATTACGCAAATAAGCAATGGTCAGGCGTCATTGTTGACTATTTTAAACCAAGATGGCAAATATTTCTTGACAAACTTTATCATTCGCTGTATAGTAGAAAAAAATTCAATCAATCCGAATACAATCAGGAGATATTCAATGGAGTAGAAAAACCGTTCACATTTTCAAATAAGATTTATCCTTCAGAACCAACAGGTATGTATTTTTATTAATTGCCGCTGTGTACTTATCAACTCGGTTAAGTTATGCTCATAAGCGGCGGATGGGGCGCCTAAAAGGCTTTGGTTGCAACTGTGTCTTAACATACGAAACCTTATAAGACAAAAATATTAAAAATAACTGATTGATCTTTTGGTCATTTGTCAATGACAATCTGCGTTTAATTCATTTTAAACTGTTTTAAACTGGCCTGTCTTCTGAGACCGACACCAAAATAAAAATAAAGACCCGCAGTGTTGGTCGAAACGTTGAGGATTTTTAAAAGAAATAAATATGAAAAAAATGAAACCAATAGTACTTTGCCAATAATTTTCTTGCGATCATTTTCTAATGTAATGTTTATTTTTTGAAAGCCTTTCGAAAAATGACTAAATGATCGCTCACCCTTGTGGGAATGATTTTAAATTATTGAACCTATGACCCTCATTCATTTATAAAAAATCCGCGAGGATCTATGTTTTCCATCACATCCCAGAGAAAAAAATGTCGGCACGGTACGACCCTATGCACCGGCACGTAGTCCGATTGACAGGACCACTGTTCAAGCACATGAACATGCACATGTGTAAGCGCCATTGCTGGAAATATTTCACGCCCGACCATCTGGTGACCAACGTGCAGGCTATAGGCCGGGTATATGGAAGCTAAAAATCCAATGAATGGATTTTTTAAATTATAATTATAATTATGTTTAAAAATAATAGTTTAAGGTG
>NC_046660.1:148722562-148750078 GCF_010883055.1 Belonocnema kinseyi
CCTGTACCAAGCGTTTCTGCTGAATATGGTTACAAAAATGAATCGGCAGTCGCGGAAAATTGTCAAAGCTGCTGACCATCAGGCAGTATATTGTTGAGAGAATGCGGATACTGTCTAACGCTAAGAGGAGTCTAGAGCGGAGAAAAAGGTGGGTCAGGGAAAATTAAAAGTTTCTTTCTGATTCAGCTCGACTTTTCCAAGACCCTCCACTTACTGTCGACCACCCGCCCAAGCCAAAGGAGGTCGAAGTATTTTGGAGAGAAGGTTACGAAGTGCAGCATAGACTGAACGAAGACTCAGATAACATAAATAGCTTTAAGGAGCTGTGTGATTCCCTCATAACATCTGATGAAGAATGCCCACCCCTCACTAACAAGGACGTGAAAAAAGTATTAAGAGGGATAAAGAACTATTCCGCTCATGGGTCATATGGTACCAAGAGCTTCTGGAGGAAAACGTTTCCTTTAACCCATCAGCATTTGGCCCGTATTTTCTCCTCATATTTAAAGTCGGAAGAGCGAATTCCGGCGTGGTTTGTGAAAGAGCGCACAATACTCCTGTTGAAAATAGGCAACTCAGCTGACCCGAAAAATTACAGGCCAGTCGCTTATCTGAACTCACTGTATACGATATTCACAGCTATCCTAAATATTAGGTTTGTTTGGGCAATTTAACCTGTGTGGCAAAAAATTTGTGAACAACGAGCCTCAAAGAAAGGCGTAGCGAGATGTCGGGCGAACCTACTCTTCGAAAGATGCGTCTTAAAAAACGTAGCATACTACCAGCGTCACACATCAATGACCTGGCTTGATTATTGGAAAGCTTTCGATTCGACATCCCATAGACCTATGATCTGTCTTTTGGCAAGCTTAAAGGTTCATCCGCAAATTCATATGAAAAAAATCGTGTAATAACTAACAAGGTCACCTTTCAGAGAGTTTTATTTCAGGACGATACCATAAGCCCACTCCTTTTTTGTTTCACATTATTGCTACTATCTCTATCACTACGCCATTCGGATGGGTACTTTTGCGGCAAACCTGCATATCAAAAGTACAGGGTCACTCATGTATTTTACATGGACGATCTTAACATCTATGCTAAGAACAATAAGCAACCACATCTAGTTCTAGGGGTTGTCGAACGACATAATAAAGAAATGGGAATAGAATTTGGGTTAGACAAATGCGGCAAGGTTTATTTGAAGCGAGGAGAACTTAATGGCATCCTTAAAGTCTCTGAGCTTGTTGATAGAAGCGCTATACGACACTGTTTCGCTGAAGAGACTTATACTTATACAGTTCCTCGATAAGAGGATAGACGGAATCTTCCACAGAAATGTGCAGGATCAGTCAATAACGTGTGAGCTAATTTTGCTTTCCTTAAATCTTCCGAATTGAAGTCTAGCACGGAGGGTTTCATTTTGGCATACCGAGACGGTGTCATTTCCACCTTAATATACCGACGCCGCATTTTGAGCCAGGACATTCCTGATGATAGCTGCAGGGCGTGTCATGCACACCTTGAACGTTTAGCACACATACTATTTAGTTTTCCTACTCATGCCGGAACAACCTACATTTCGGGGCACAATTTGGTACTAAGAGTATTTCATTACCATCTCTCTCACTCTTACGGCATTAACCTTAATATCGCTCCTCTAAACGCTCGTAGAGAAATTGAGTCAATTGTCGAGAATGCGAAGTACCGCATATACTGGAACTTTATATTCTCGACAATTGTTTCTCTTGCACACTCGATGCCGGACATGGTTTTTCTTGACTTCGAGAAGCGAACCATGTTGGTTATCGAATTTTCTTCACCAGCTGACAAAAACATCATAGCCAAAGAGAATGAAAAGAAAGAGAGGTATACAGACCTTATAAGGTAGATGCGACGATTTTACCCGGAATATTCTGTTTAATTAATCGTCCTTATAATCAGCGCTCTTGGAGGTGTCAAGCTTTCACTGGTTCAAACATTTTCGGGAAAAATGCAGAAGGCGGTCGTCCTTGGGTCGCTCCGTGTCATCAGAGTGTATGAGACTTTTGCCGGATCATCGTATTGATTCCGTTATAGGCGAATCTGCCGTCAGTAGAGAGCTGTCAGTTTTCAGGACACTGATTCCAACTATCGCAGGAACATCGTTCCTCGGCCGTTATGCGCGTAACGGTTTACAAGAACCTTCTGAACGCGCAATTTCAGAGGGCGACACATTGTGCCCGCACTTCGGTCGGCCGCTTATTGATACCGAACAAACGACGTTTTATCTCCAGGAGGCTGTTTGCCGCCCATCGGTCCGGTATTGTGCCAGACACGTTTTTTATCTGGGATGTCACGGAAAGATTATGAATTTATTCAAAAAAATTCAATTTCTATGGCAAGTTCAAAAAATATATAACTTGTAGAAATGAACCAGAATTCCTTGAAGAGTTATATCGTCTTTTGCATTCTACGCTTTTTATTTGGTTGAGTACGTAATTACGCATAACGCAGAAACCTAAACAGATAAACTGCTGTTTCTTGTTAGAAATTTTGGATAAGAAATTATATCAAGACAATATGAACTATTCCAAATCATTTCGAAGTCTATATTCGCTGCAATTCAAAGCAATACAAAACACGTTTCCAATTCTTGTCAATTCGTGAAATAACTCAAATCTCTTTCCAAATCCACATTATATTACTTTTCAATCTATATGTATACCAATTTTTTTACAGGGAATTCTATTGACGTGGCACTAATGATCCATGCTAAGTGGCGCTATTTTGATAAACCAGTGGAAATAGCAGAGCATTTTTGAAATAAAGTAATTGCAAAATAATTGAAACATCTTCGCATTTTGTAATTACTGTGTAAGATATTACATTCCAATTTATAATCCATCAATAATAAATGATTTTTAAGTTTCCCATAGAATACAGCTAGATGTGTCATCCTAATTATATGCAATACAGTGGCGTACATTAAATTTTTCCGAATGAAACAATTACATTATTTAGAAACGCAAATTTACAGCGGTTATTTAAAATTAATTTTCACGGACAAGCAACTCAAATTTCACAAGACTTGGAAACCTCGAAAGGTAAAGTGATCTAGAAGATCATTTGTAAGATGAGGCACGCTGTCAGCACAAATAGACGAGCCATTCATGATGCGAAAATCAACGTTCGGCGAGGCTCTTCAACACCGCTCCCGTGACCACGGTTTCGAAAGTAGTGATGGATCTATGGCAAAAAGGAGAATCGGTAATGTATCTCGGAATCTACAAATAATGTGATAATTCAAAACCATAATACAATAACTTTTGACCGCAGCGCTGCCCTCTTACCACTAAATATTAATTATGAAGAGGGTTTTAGCTCAAAGAACTGGCACACTAAATCTACTTTTTATTTTAATGTATGCAGCAGAATATGATCTCTATTGTATCCGTCCTTATTCTCCGTCCACAGATCTCTCTGGGCGAGTCAACTAAATTTGTCAAATCAGGACCGGTAATGACGTAATTTCATGCCGTCCCGGTTCGCCCAATTTTGATAGAAACTTTCGTCCTTTGGTGCCATATGAAGGGTGACATCCACTGATATAGAGTAAAAATGAGTAGTTGGATCCGTGGTACCATTTGAAGTTTTTTTATCTGGCGCATGGTTAACGTTAATTATAACTGACGTTGCGGCCCAGCTCAGTTAGGCGTCGAGTGCAGACGGGCAAGAGAAACCGTGTTTTTACTTTCCGATTCCTTAGTACTTTTAGTGAGTACAAGAAGTAGTAAATAATTGCCATGAGAATTTTGAGTGTGACCGACTGGAGAGTACGAGTGCATAGGCGGGGCAAAGCATTTTTGTAAGTAACGCTGATTTTGATCAAATGTTCGTTGTTCACAGACAATTCGGAAAGGAATAATGGAAGGAATCTATATTGGAAGTCTCCGACTTCTAAACAATACCGACTGTCATAACGTAACTCAAAGATACCTTTAATTCCTTTAATTAATTATTTTTAAATTATAATCTGGACTTGATTGACTATTAATATTCTTTCCAATTTAACCGATTTATTTCATTAGTTAATAACTTTCCATGATTTTCAGTTAATAATTTTTTTAATAATTCGTAATAGTAAAAATTTGTTCATTTTCCAGCGGCGATTTAAATTTATAATATAAAACGGTATCTGAGTGAGTACTCTCCTTTTAATGATTCTTATTGTCGTCTTCTCTCCTTCCTTCTTGTTGATATTTGCATCTTTCTATCTCACTCTAACTTCTTGGCATGTGTAAAGCAATTTTCCTTCTGACTTATGTTTGATTGATTCTTATGTTGTGATTATGGTACTGCTGATAATGGCCTTGATTCTGTAGAGATGCTTGCCCTGTCTAATGTCAACTGTCAAGTTTGTTTTTGGACATGACGTTTCTAAAATGTATTCATTGCTGGGTTGGGAACCACTCTGGTGGTTGGGTTATGAAACATTCATTTTTCGTACCAGATTTTTACTAGAACTGTCAAATATTGTCGGATATTTGACAATCTGATATTTTCAGGCGAAATTGAAGTGCGCCAATATGGGAACCCGTTCGTATTTCACATGCAAATATTGTGACACCGATTTGGATGAAGATGAAGAAAATGATGATTAAACACTTCCATGCAGAGCCAAAAATTGCGTCCTCAGAAAATTGGCCGTAGAGAGTGAAATTTGAATCAAAAAGCTTATCTGCCTGCATAAAAATTTGCTGTTTGTGTTTACCTTTCCAACGGTATGTTAGATTATTCGATATCTTTATTCTTTGAGAAGTTAGAGCTCAAAAACTACACCCGGTGTACAACCCAGCCATTTACCCGAGCTCTAATAAGATTACATTTTATTTCAGTATATGATTTATTTAAGGATAGAATCAGTAAATAGACCTAAAAGAAAAATTCTGTATATCTCAAATAGAAAGGTTTGTAAAATAACTATGGTAGTTTCCATAACTGTGGAGTGGGTTTAAACACGGTGTTTACACACTTTGTTTCAAATATTATGTAACGAGATTGTTTAGGTTTGAAGAATGGATTCTTTTATTGGAATCGCTTAGTAGATTTGTACACGCAATGCAAGTTGAAAATTTATGTACGGCGTGTTCTTTTGTTCGTAAAAGATCTACAAAGGGATTTCCTTTTGTGTACATTTGATGTGTCTCTTTTCAAAGACCAACAGTAATCTGACATCATATTCACATCCGAAACACCTTGATTCTCATTTCTAATTCATCATCATTCATCAGTTCCCTTATTTGACAGCCATCGAAAACACCTTAATTGATTTTCATTTCAGAAATATTAGGAAATTTCTCAAATATATACATGAAAGTATCGCTCTACGATACCCTCATTGCTTTGATAAGCTGTTTGCATAAGCCGAGTTTTATATGTAATGGTGGAAGGATGACTTCATGACTAGGAATGAGACTCTCTTGTAGAACGTTCGTAGATCATGGAGTTAATTTTTGCCTGAGTGGCCAGTTCTTTTTCACATAATGTTGTTCTCTGGCACAAGTGTCACACTGACAAATAAAGCAAGGATACTTCGTGTTTCCGTTTTGTTAACCTAATAAAATACTGGTTATTTTCAAATCTCCAAGTGATTGCCACTTGTGATTATTATACTTCAATTTTTCGAGTATAAAATGAAGATAATTGTATTGCTCTTTCAGGATCACTGAATGATCAACCGGTATAGGGGCATATATGTTTCCATTTAAAAGTAAGACAGCTTTCAAACTCCTACCTGATAATTCAATAAACAGTCGCCAATCCCTAGCTACATATTGAGTTATTTCATTCTCATTTATCAGTTCTTTAACATCATCGCAATAAAACAGAACCTTTGCTTTAGAGAAGAATTTCCATAATTGATGATCTTGATCACGATAAAAACTCACATGAGTACCTGGAGCTAAAAAATTCTTCTCTTTTAATCTAGACGCTACAAGTTCGAAAATTTCTTTCGAAAGTCCTGCGTCTCGAACTAAGTCACTTAGCTCGTCTTGAGTAAAATCATGAGAATTTCTGAGCTGACCCTCTTCTGATTTATGCGATTCATTTAGCTCGTCATTTTGCTGATCTTCGAATTCTTCAAATGACATTCTTCTATCTGTATCATTAGTTACTGTTTCAAAAGACACTTTGTCAGTAAATATCTGATGTTCATTTGCAACCTGTTCAACGCTGATTAAAACAGCATGATTCACAGATTTAACTGATGCACATAATATTATAGAATTATTCTTTTTATTGTACCCAGATGTATTGGTCAAGAAAAAATAAAAATTTGTGTCATGATCTTTTGGCTCTCGCCAGACCGTAGTAGAAACCAATATCTGTTTCTTCTTTTTCATGATGCGCAGGGAGCAAGTGACACATAATATTTTTGGAGTCTAAAAATTGTCCATTTCACTGGTATCTATATTGAAACATTTTTTGTAATGTGCTTTCAATGTATCTGTAAATTGCATTTTGAAACTAAAGTAAATAAGTTATTTGGTTTGCAAATTAAGACTTTTTAATATAATCTGAATTATCAGCAATTGTCAATTTAAATTGCTGCCTTTGTTGAAATGGATCCATTATTCTATGAGTTATCAGAGATTTCTCGGGCGATTCTACGCACTGAAACCAATTTTTAAAAAATTGAAAAAAGCCAATCTAACAGTGGCTACTATCAAATCCTGGATAGAACTTCTTGACTAACGCTGGAAGAGTTGTGAAACCTTGCATTTAGAGATTCAAGCTGGAACTACGTCGGCTCAGCACTGAAGCAAATAAATTTCAAAATAATGCCAGTGATGCAAATTTCCACTTCAAAAACATGTCGACAATTGTGAAGGATCAACCCTTGCCTGATATCAACTTATTTAACATAACTTTACCCAACAGAACCTGACCTCACCTAACCTGAATTAACGGAAATTTATTGAACTACACGTAAATCTCTGGATGCATATTTTCCTAGTAGCAAATGTGTGCTACATCGAATGGGTCAACTCGAGCCTAACTTAGAAATAAATCTAACCTAGCCTAACCTAACCTAACCTCACGAAACACAATTAAACTGATTGTGTTGTCCCGTTGTGTTTGCGGTACCGTTTTATTCAGCTTCGACTTAACCTACATAGAGGTTTAACCTATCCTAACCTAACAAAACCTGACCTAACCTAACCTAACTTAACTTCACGTAACACAATTAAGCTCATTGTGTTGTCCCGTTGTGTTTGCGGTACCGTTTCATTCAGCTTCGGCCTAACCCACATAGAGGTTTAGCCTATTCTAACCTAATAAAACATGACCTAACCTAACCACACGTGTATCTATGTAAGCGTAAGGTTCCCAGTCTTAAATGTATGCTATATTTAATAGGTTAACTCGATCTTAACCTAAAAATGAATCTAACTTAACAGAACCTAACAATAAACAATAACAATGAACAATAAATTTCCTTTCATTGTACTACAGGTGGTTAAAAATTTAGACGCACATTACTCATTTGAAGAAACTTAGAATTACAAGTAGAATTGACCCCATTTCAATTAACCTGCTAATGTTTGGATCAATTAAAGTGTAGAACTGTAACTTAAACATGCAAATGAATAAGAGTTTTATTCAAAATTTTCTTCTCTCTGCTTTTCTTAAACTTAAGGAATATATTTATACTATCCTTCGTGTTTACATTTGATCTTGCTTTTTATCGTAATTAAATTGATTTATAGACCTACTTCATTCTATTTTCTGTCTGCTATAACGTGTCCTTTTTTCTTCAAAGGAACGATGCAAAGGGTTACGCTTACGTTTAAGACCTACATTCCTTTCCCCTTTCAACACCCAGCAAAAAATCAGCCATCATGACCTCGTCCCATCTACCCTGATATCGTTGTTCCATCACTTTTATGTCTTGATGAAAACATTCCCCTTGTTCTTCGCTGAAACCACAAACATTTTCTGGAAACTTATCCAGATGGGAATCTAGAAAGTGAAGTCTTAAATTCATCAAGCAGCCTAACCTTTTGTAGTTTCTTATCATTTTCGCAACAATATTCTCGTAGTCTGGACTTTTTTTGTTACCGAGGAAATTTGCGTTTACTGCTTTAAAACTTTTCCAAGCGTCCATTTCAGTTTTCGTCATGTGGCTCACGGAATTAGTATTTCTTGTCAATATTCGAATCTGTGGTCCATCAAAGACTCCTTCTTTCAATTTAGCGTCTGAAACATTAGGGAATTTAAGGAATATATACTTATAGCATTGTCCATCTTTGTCTAGCGCCTTGACAAATGGCTTCATGAACCCAAGCTTTATGTGGAGGGGCGGTAGTAAATTTTTTTCTGCATCAACGAGGCTTTGGTAGATGATATTATAAGCACCAGGTTTGAATGAATCTCTTAAAGGCCAATGATTTTGCTGTAATGCTTGGCTCGATCTCTGCTATTCCACAGACATACAAAGTATGGCTCTCTCGTGAAACCCGATTGTTAGCCTAATATCATTGTTATGATTTTGAGATCACCACATATTTGCCATTTGTGATTCGTGTAATTAACTTTTTCAAGAAGCATTTTAACATTGTTATATTCTTCTTTGATGACCGTTGAGTGAGCTATAGAGATAGGAGCGTAAGTATTCGTGTTATGCAGTAAAATAGCCTTAATCCTGCGTTTTGACGAATCAATGAAAACTCGGTATTCTTCGTCTCTGTACACATTTTTTTTCAAGTGGTTCATTTGTCCGTTAACGACAGTGCAGTACACTAAAGACGTCTCTTCGTCTTTAACGCAAATCTTTCTGAATTCTTTGTCCCTGTCGCAATAGAATAAAACATTTGTCTTTAGCTCCAGAAGATTTCTTCTTTTTAGACATGAAGCGGCAAATTCAGCGTATAGTAATACACTCTTTACCTGTGTCTGCCACGACGGCATGAACGCCGTTTACCCAGGGACTCAGCCAATGTGGATCCGTTGCCCACCGTCACCACGT
Source organism: Belonocnema kinseyi (assembly GCF_010883055.1). Lineage (NCBI taxonomy): Eukaryota > Metazoa > Arthropoda > Insecta > Hymenoptera > Cynipidae > Belonocnema > Belonocnema kinseyi. The sequence continues at coordinate 148,731,576 of NC_046660.1, forward strand.
GGAGGTGCCCTGGTTACAGACACAGGCAAATAATGCTAGCAACAAGCGATTATGAAACTCCAGACATTTACTGCTATTAATGTTAAAATATGAAAGTACGCAAGAACAGGGTTACCAGCGTAATCAATTAGGCGAGGTCAGATTTGTTGGGTAAAGTTATGTTAAATAAGTTGATATCAGACAAGGGTTGATCCTTCACAGTTGTCGACATGTTTTTGAAGTGAAAATTTGCATCACTGGCATTATTTTGAAATTGATTTGCCTCAGTGCATGATTTTTGGTCATTTTTTGAGGTTATGGCTTAACCATGACGTGATGGGTGATTTTTGATACCGAATTTGAATTCAGCGCCCCAAAATACATAGGATTACGTGTGTCTTGTTACCAGATCTGCACACTTTTTTTTGTGTGGCTGTGTTATCAGAAAGCTTTTGATTCTACCTCCCATAGACATATCATCTGTCTTTTGGAAATCTTGAAGGTTTATCCGAAAATAGTTAGGTTCATATAGAGATTGATGCCGCTTTGGAAAACCAGATTTATTATCTCATCGGGAAAAAATCCTGTGACAACTAACAAGGTCACCTTTCAGAAAGGTGTCTTTCAGGGCAACACCATGAGCCCACTCTTCTTTTGCCTTACATTATTGCCACAATCTCTAGCACTTTGCTATTCCGATGGGCACTTGCGCAGAAGACCTGCAGATCAAAAATACAAGGTCACTCATGTATTTTACATGGACGATCTTAAGATCTATGCTAAGAACAAAAAGCAACTACATCTAACTCTAGGGATTGTCGAACGATATACTAAGGAAATTGGAATGTAATTTGTGTTAGACACATGCGCCAAGGTTTATTTGAAGCGAGGAAAACTTAATAGCATCCCTGAAGATTCTGAGCTCGTTAATAGAAGCGCTATACGACACCTTTGCGCTGGAGAGACTTATTCATACCTGGGCGTGCCACAGAGCCGCATTCAGGATGTGACATCTATAAAGGATACTCTCCGAAAAAAATACAAACGTTTAGTCTGGAAGATTTGGTCTTTCGAACTGTCGGCGAGGAACAAAGTACCTGCAATGAACATGCTTGCCCTCCCGGTAGTACTCTATTAATTTGGAGTATTTCCACGGACGAAGAACGAGCTCAGATTCCTTGATATCGGGACAAGATATGTTATGCACATGAACAAAAGCACGCATCTTAAGTCTTCCGTTCCGCGACTGTGCATCTCACGCCGTCAAGGTGGTCGCTGTATATTGAGTCTTGAATGTCTGCACAACAGGATTATTCTGGGTACAGCACATAGAGTTGCACATGGAAGAGACCTTCTTCTTAAAATTGTCAGGAATCACGAAGAAGTGGGCAAAGGAGCGTTTCTGTACAAAACAGCAGAGGAGGCTGCTGAAACACTCAGACTTAACTTGAGTATTAGGGGTGAACAAAATGCATCAAATCTTATATATCTCGAGTACTCAATCCTGAAAGCTCGGATTAAGAAAGCATAATAGAAAAGCTTTCGTGAACAGCTACTTGATAAGAGGATGCACGGTATCTTCCACAGAAGTGTAAAGGATGAGTCAATGTCTTGTGAGCTAACGTTTGATTTTCTTGAATCGCCTTGATTGAAGTCTGGTACAGAGGGTTTCATTTTGGCATGCCAAGGTATTGTCATTTCCACCTTAACATACCGTCGCCACATCTTAAGCCAAGACATTTCTGATGATAGCCGTAGGGCGTGCCATGCACACTTCGAGCATTCAGCTCACATACTATCTAGTTGTCCAACTCACAAGGGAAGGACTTACATTCAAAGGCACAATGCGGCACTGAGAGTGCTTTATTACTATCTCTGTCACTCTTACGGCATTAACCTTAATATCACTCCTCTAAATGCTCCTAGGGAAATTGAGTCAATTGTCGAGAATGGGAAGTGCCGCATATACTGGAACTTCGTATTCTCGATAATTGTTTCTGTTGCTCACTCGAGGTCTGACATGGTTCTTCTTGACTTCGAGAAGCGAATCCTTGGCGTTCATCCTTGGATCACTCCGTGTTCTCAAGGTGCACGAAACTTTTGTCGGATTGTCGTATTGATTCCGTTACAGACTGTAACCACCTATTTCACGGTCGTGAGACGTGGTTGTGGCTAAAATTTGACCGCGATTTCGCTGTAAGGGGGTGCAATTTTTCAGATGTGTATGGCGCTCATAGCTTTCGAAAACGTTAGGATATCGATCGATGAAAAGAAATTAAATCTTCAAAAGAGAATATACTTCTAAATGCATAAAAACCTCTGCTTTTCGGCAAGTGCGTTTCAATTTCTAAATGAAACTAACAAAGGGTAAAATTAAATGAGGTTACAAACTGTTTGTGTCTATTTTGTACAGAGATTTTCTGCCCGTTGGACATTTCCTTACTGAGAAAAAAGAGTAAAGACAAAATAGTGTACTTTGATTTAGACCCAAGAATGGCACCTTCCATTACTAGCTAAGCTGAAAAAAAAAGAAAAAAAAAGGATACTCCAACATAGCTACCTGGGCTTAAGGCCTAAAATAGTTGCAGAATGAAATTTAATTTTTAAAATAAACGAAAATGGATGGAAAGTTCAATCAAAATTCAATAAAAAAGTTTAACCAAGGTTTAACCAAGTTTAACCTGTATAACTTAAATTTTATACTCCATCCTTTATTCCTAATTAAATCCAGTAAACCTGAAAAGAAATCTTCTAAGGAAGTGAGAGCTTTCCTAATCTTCAAATAAATTTACGCTTGAACACATAGATTACAAAGAAACAAAATATGCGTGTTATTGTAGCTCAATATTTCTATTAGGACTATTATATTTAGTCTCTCATTATCGCTCACCATTACCACGCCTATGGCCACGCCATGGTATGTGCCTACACCTCAAGAACTCCCACACATCAATTCAAAGTTGCATTCATTTTACATTGTTTTGTTTAGTTCAAAAAGTACACAACAATTAGCGACAGAAGTCCTAATCCCGCGTTAACCTAAAATTTGATTACCAGAAAACTTAAGGTCAAGAGGTCGGATTGGCTATTCGAACTTCAAATAACACTTCACAAAACTCGAATGTACACAAAAGTTACCCCTCAAAATCTTTATTTTAGGAAACCTATTTTTCACACCAAAATCTTTTTAAAAAGGCCGAAGCGATAAAAAAATCGCAAATCTTACCATGATAAATGAATCGTGGTGGATTTCCAGATATATCTTCAATCATAACACTAGCACTGACCTCGAGGCACGAGGCAGACTTTTTTTTTCTGAGCTCGGCAATCCGATATAAAGAGTCCTAAAATTCCAACACTTGCGGAAAAAGATTTATAGACGAGGCGTGAGAAACAGAAAGCTTATATTCCCGTTTGTTACGTCTACAAAAATAAGCGGTGAAGTACTAACGGAAAATACAAGTCACTCAAAGGGCTGGCTAAACGTTTCGGTGGTATCACAATTTATTCTGATATTCATTTGCCGCCAAAACCCTCCGCCAAAAAGAAAAATGCTACTTACTCCTTCATATTGGTGAGTTTTCAATATGTTAAGAGTTATGTCTGATATTTTTGCCTTGTAAATCTCTATGGATATTCCCTCCCAAAATTGTTTTATCCTGGATGACGTGACAAAAAAGAAACGAGCGTATCACCGAGAGATCAGAACGAGAGTGAATAGACGCGCAAGGCATAGACGAGTCGGCAAGTTCACTTGGTGGTCAGGTTCTTGTCGTGCCATCTTGCTGGAAGGAGGTAATCACCTTTTTGGCGGCAAAACAGAATAAAACTTTGTAAATAAAATAAACCTGTGGCTCTGAATAGACTTCTTGTACTCCGTGACGTTTTCCACACAAAACCCTTAAACAGAATGATAAATACCTGGATTAAAATTCTGTAACGATTTCTTTCGATACTAGCACCCAGTGCTATTTTCGGAGTTCTCGGAATGGAATTTATAAATAGTAAAAGGGAAGAGAGGGTGGTATCTTTCTGACCCTCTCTTCGATTAATTAAAGTGATTCTACACTTTGACATGGTGAATTATGTGTAACTATCCATGTATCTGTAGAGGACAGTTCTTTTTGTTCTCTCTCTCTCTCCCTGTCTCTGAGTTGTGTCTTGCCGTGGTTCGCTCAGCCGGACAGATAGAAGAGGACAGACCTCTTGCGTCCTCCCTCTCTTTCTGTCTTGCCTAGAGTCGATGGATCGATGGGTCAGAAGAGGACAAGCCACTCGCTTGCTAATTCCCTCTCTTTCAGTCTTGCGTATGTGACCAACCTGTGGATTCTGGCTCGGCGTTAATATTTTTCACGGCCCATCCTCGTTCCTTGGTAGTTCCTCCGCGATTGAAATCATAAAAAGCGTTTGGCTAAGCGGACAACTTTGTCTTAACCCCCTCGCTATCCAGAAATTCTCCGAAATCCGTCTCTCCATATAGTTGACGTACCCTCTAAATCAGGCCTCTTTCCACTCCCCTCTCCTCAATCGCCACTCACAATGTCCCTCTATCCACCGAAGGGAACGCGTCTTTGAGATACAAAAAAATAACGCGTACACATTCGAATCATTCTTCGCTAATTCTTTACCAACCACGTGCTGCCAAACGTCAATATTTTCGAAAGTGCTCTTTCCCTTCCTAAAGTTCGTCTGCGTCTTTAGCAATATTTCTTTCCCCTCGACATTCTTCTGCAGCATATCCGCCAAAACCATCGCGTATACTTCTTACAACATTTGATTAGCTTTTTGCCTCTATAATTTTTCTTCCTATCTCTATCTTCTTATTTTGACAGCGGCATGACCAATACCTTATTGCACCCTCTAGGAAGTACCTTCCCCTCCATGCTTTCTTAGCTAGCCACCTTAGACTGCCTCTTACCTTTTGTGCACTAAACAGCCAAACTTTGTTCTCTACCCCATCTAGTCCTGCTGCTTTGGAGCTTCTTAACTTCCTTTTTTTTAAACTCCTCTTCATTAAGCTCATCTCTATTTACTTCCTTCGTTATTTTAATCCCCTTAACACTTTTCAACACCTCTACCAGATTTTGTTGCTGATCTTCTACTTACACATCAACCTAAACTTGTTGCTTATTTCCACGTTCTCTTCCCTAATCACAGTTTCTTCTTTCCACGTTTTATACTTGCTTTCCACCTTTCATTCAATCTTTTTATATTTCCTACATCACCGCAGCTTCACCATACCTTTTTTCTTATTTTTTGAATAAATACCTTCTGTTAAACACAACCTTTCACTTTTTTCTTCCTTTGCTCTCATATCTCTTTCACTGACTCTCCTTCATATCGTAAATATTCTAACTGCCACCGATACTTTGCTATCGTCTCCTTCGTCCAAGTCACCCTCTCCCCAATCGACACTTCTTCCCACCTTGACCTCCGCAACCCTACACTTTAATCCACAATCTTAATGTCTGATGATCTGATTCAACCATCCTTTTTACTTTAAATTTCATCGTCCTCTCTAACCTTGCATATTACTGACCACATATTCTGTCATAAATGCCCTTACCTTACTCACATACGCATATTCTCGCGCTTCGTTCCCTTTAATCATTTTATTGGCCACCACCGAACCCCTATCCTTCACCCAGTTTCTTGGATTTTCCTTGTAATTATTTATAAAACTTTCTTTCATTCCTTTTCAAAACTTTCTCGCACTGTGCCTTACACACTTTCTTTAAATCTTTTTATCTAATCCCATTCGTATACTGTCGCAAACTCTCAAGGTCAAGGAGAACCATGTCAGGTATCGAGTGTACAACAGAAACAATTTTCGAGAATATAAAGTTCCAGTTTATGCGGCACTTCTCATTCTCGACAATTGACTCTATTTCCCTAGGAGCATTTAGAGGAGCCGTATTAAGGTTAATGCCATAAGAGTGACAGAGATGATAATAAAGCAGTCTTAGTACCGCATTGCGTCTTAGGATGTAGGTCCTCGCCACATGAGTTGAACAACTAGACTATGCCTTGGCATGCCAAAATGAAACCCTCTATACCAGACTTTAATCAGGGCGATTCAAGAAACTCAAACGTTAGCTCACAAGACATTGACTCATCCTTTACACTTCTGTGGAAGATACCGCGCATCCCCTTATCAAGGAGCTGTTCACGAAAGCTTTTCTCTTGTGCTTTCTTAATCCGAGCTTTCAGGATTGAGTACTCGAGATAGATAAGATTTGATGCATTTTGCTCACCCCTAAGATTGAAGTCAAGTCCGAGTGTTTCAGTAGCCTCCTCCGCTACTTTGTAGAGAAACGCTCCTTTGCCCACTTCTCCGTGATTCCTGACCATTTTAAGAAGAGGGTCTCTGTTGTGAAGAGATTCAAGACTCAATATTCCGCGACCACCTTGACGGCGTGATATGTACAGTCGCGGAACGGAAGACTTAAGATGCATGCTTTTGTTCATGTGCATAACCTTTCTTTTCTCGATATCAAGGGATTTTAGCTCGTTCTTCGTCCATGGAACTACTTCAAATGAATAGAGTACTACCGGGACGGCAAGCATATTCGTTGCAGATACTTTGTTCCTCGCCGACAGTTTGGAAGACCAAATCTGCCGGATGAGACATTTATATCTGCTTTGCACAGTCTCCTTTATAGATATCACATCCTGAATGCGACTCTGTGGCACGCCCAGGTATGTATAAGTCTCTCTAGGGCAAAGGTGTCGCATAGAGCTTTTATCGATGAACTTAGGGTCTTCAGGGATGCCACGCAGTATTGCTTGGTTCAAATAAACCTTAGCGCATTGTCCTAACCCAAATTCCATTCCTATGTAGGAATTGTGAAATGCTAGATATAATAGCAAAAATGTGAGGCAAAAAAGGAGTGGGCTCATGGTGGCGCCCTAAAAGACACGTCCCTAAAAGGTAACCTGGTTAGTTTCTACACAATTTTTTCTAGTTGAGATACTAAATCTGGGTTTCAGGTTAATCTATGGGGGGGGGGGGGGGGGGGGGGGGGGGGACAATGCCAAGGAGAAAAGGTGGTCCAAAAAAAAAAAACAGATTAATCGCGACGTACGGTGCTCTCTCTCTCTCACTCGCGTTACCCCACTCCTGCAACCCGTCTTATTTAAACTAAAAGTGTGAAATCTAGAATAAAACTTGCCGAATTTTTTAAGCATTACCGGAACCAGCGGAGCTGGGATAAGGGCAACGCTATCAAGCGCCTGTAATAAAAATCAACGAGCTTCGATCGTAGGCCGTGAGACGGAAGAGCGTGACTCACCGACACGGTTATTTTGGTTATTTCAAGTGATTGATTTTTCAGGTAATTTGGCTAGCCATTTTCGCCATTTTCGATAATGCAATATGTGATATATATGGAAGTGAACATTGCATCGCAACACCTTGACCCTCAATGTGGAGCTGTTTCAAGGTTCCCCACACATCTTTGCGCGTGTTTCGAGTGGTTAAGTCATACGCAAACCAATATAAATAGGGAAGCGAAAGGTATTTCGTTCTCGCACTCCTCAAAATACGACAAATCACAAATTCTGACAGTTCAGAAAACCATTTAGCCGGGAGGATCAGGCCCACTCCAATTCAGTATTCCCATGTTAGGTCCCTTCATATAATCGAGGACATCATTCTTAAAAAAAGGGAATCACATCCAGTGGGAATTCTAAAACTAGTGCAAAAAACTTCTTAGCGATTCCTAATGGTGTAAAGAGACATCAATTATTAACGGCGTTTTAAAGAAGAAGTCCGCTCTAAATTTAAATAAAGAAGAGTGGTCGCCTCCTAGCCCGGAAGAATTATGCTTTCTTTAATTAGCCTATGTCAAAAACACTGTACTTTCTCGCCGAGCTAATAAAAATGTCGCTAGCATCACATCGATTGGTGCCAACTTCTCTCTTTAAGCCAAAGTGCATGGGTTGTCAATGTTGGTTTATAAACTGTGAACCAAGGACTCCTCACATGATAATCCTAAATCGGGAAATGGCGTCAAGCTAGAAATAATAATAATAATAATAAGAAGAAAACCAGTCTCAACATCTATAAGGGTAAAAGCCATAATGAAAAGAGCTGGGTGCAGGCATTCAACTAAGCCAGACTTTCTTTTTCAGGGAAACCACTAAGGAAGGGGTGGGCAGGCTCGAAAAAACTCAGTTTATCCCAAAGCAGACCCTTATTAAAATCCCGTAAAATCCCGTAAGCCGGATGGTAATTACCACCTGCGTATTGATTTTGGATGGGTCAATGAGGTGTCCAAAAAATGCGTACTTTATTCCATTTATGAAAGAACTTGTATTATAGCAGCAAAAGGTCTCTACTAGTTCAAACGAATAGCGTTTGGCATCACCGCGACTCGAGCAACCTTTCGACTGTTGATAGAGAAGGTCATCAACCTGGAAGTGAGGCCGCACCTATGTTTGTATCTTAAGAATGCAATCTTCATCGCTGACATGTTTGACAAGCATCTGTATTGGTTGAACCGGACCACTAAATGGTTGAATAAAGCAGGGCTGACGATCAGCCCGGATAATTGTAACTTCTGTCAAATGAAAGTCAAGTTACTGGGATTCAAGGGGAATAAGGATAGTTTGCTGGTAGAACATCATAAGTTCCGCCCCATACTTAATTATCCATGGCCTAGAAGCGTTAAACAAGTCAGACGTTTCGTAGGGACTAAGTCTCGTATTGGCCATTCAACAAGGAAAATGATAAAACCTTTGAGCCACTCACTTGTCTCACCAAGAAAAATTAAAATTTCTATTGTGGCGACGGAAAGGAATTTTAGATCCTATATACAGGTTCAGTAACATTTCCTGTTTTGGCTTACCCCGACATTCAGGAAAAGCAAGAACGTGTGATCGCATGCGCTAGACGAGTGATGTCTAATCGCAGTTAAACTAATCGACAACTGAGAAAGAGTGCTTGGCCGTAGTTTGGGCCATTAGAAATTTTCGTTACTATCAGTAGGGACACAACTTTTCACTTCTGACTGATCACAGTAGCCTCCGATGGTTGCACAAGCTCAAACATACGACAGGCAGATTGACGCGCTATTCGTTGGATCGCCTAGAATATTACTTCAAAAATTTTGATCATAAAGGATCGATGCACCACATGCCTAATGTGGAAGTACCATTGTTAGAAAGTGGTAATTGAAGAGGGCCTAAAGTATTGAAGCGATCCTGTACTAGAAGACATCATTACATTTTCCATTCATTTAGAATTATGAGACTGGCCAGCTCAATAAACCTTAAAAACTCAAGCGCGGGGCTTATGACTTGAAAGATCGTCTGAGAGCTATAGACCGTAGTCACAACAGACGTCATGGGACATCCATGTCCATCTAAGTTCTTAACTTCTTCATCATCTCCTTTAAGGCCTTCTCGCTCTTTTCTAGCAATGCTTTGTCGTCTACATACGCGGATGACCACATCCTAACCCCTCTTACCCTAACTCCTCCTACCCTAGCTCCTCCTACCACTCTGGCCTCTAGCTTACTTTCTATATCCGCTATCAAAATAGCAAAAAGCGTTGGGCTAAGCGGACACCCTTGCTTAACCCCTTCTTCGTTATTTCTCTATCCATCACGTGCTGCAGAACGTACATGTTGACGATAGTTCTCCTACACGTTCTGAAGCCCACCTGCGTCTCCAGTAACATTCCTTTTCCTTTGACATTCTTCCGCGGTCCCTCCACCAACACGATCATGTATACTTTGTACGCCGAATTTATTAGGGTAATCCCTCTAAATTTTTCTGTCTATCTCTATCCCCTGTCTTATACAGTGGCACTATTAAACCCTCTCTCCACCCTCCTAGAAAGTCCTTTCCCCTCCATACTTTCATCACCACATCCTTCAGTCTTTTCCTATCCTCTTGTGCACTAAACAGCCACGCTTTGTTTTCTTTCCCAGCCAGCCCTGCTGCCTTCAAACTTGCTCACTTCCCAAACTGTTAAAATACCATTCAAGCATTCTGTCAGAGTTGCAAACCCCTGGACCACAATTTTAGGCTCTTTCTGGGCTCTTGAAATCCGCAAAAAAATCCCCAAATTGTTGGGCTCCAACATTTACATTGAAAAATTAACCTCTTTCTAACACGTACATATGAAATTGTCAAAAAATAATTTTTTTTTAAATTTTACAGCTTGAATAGAGTCTCTGATTTTTGGGCTTCTAAAAAATACCCACTACGGTTTTTGGGCTCCAGCCCTTGACGTGAAAAATCAACCCCTACATACGACCTCATACATACAACTTTTCCAAAAAATAACTTTTTTAGAATTTTACAATGTCAATAGATAGAGAATCTATTGACATTGTAAAATTCTAAAAAAGTTATTTTTTGGCAAAGTTGTATGTATGAGGTCGTATGTAGGGGTTGAACCAGAGAGGTTTTTTAACTCCTCGAAAATACCACTGCGATTTTTGGGCTTCAACTCTTGCCGTCAAAAATGTACCACTCTCTGACACGTAGATACAAATTTGTCAAAAAATAACTTTGATTAGAATTTCACAATGTAAATAGAGTCTCTGATTTTTGGGCTCCTCAAAAATACCCGCTACAATTTTTGAGCTACACCTCTTAACGTAAAAAATGAACCCCTCTCTGCCACGTAGATACAACATTGTCAAAAAATAACTTTTATGAGAGTTTCACAAAGTAAGTAGAGTCTCTGATTTTTGGGGTCCTCAAAAATACCCACTACGATTTTTGAACTCCAACTCTTAACGTCAACAATCAACCCCTCTCTACCAAGTAGATAAAATTTGGCCAAAAAATAACTTTCTTAAGAATTTTTATTTGTCAATAGAGTCTCTGATTTTTGGGACCTTAGAAAATACCCAAAGCAGTCTTTTTTTTTGAAAAAACAGCATATTGAAAATTTTTTATTTTACATTCTCATCTTAATGAGAACGTATTGGTTTTATGTAACATTTTACTTTGTCGGGTTTTCTCAAATCTCCACGTTCTGAGTTTTTACGAAGGTTTCTGTCTGTCTATAGTATGTATTCTGTAAACACGACTACGTTCAACCCTTGCAAGATACGAAAAAAAAAGAATGAACTAAAATTGCGAAACGCGCGCACAGCGCCCAGTGAGAATGTACCCGCACGGTGGACAGATTTTTTATTGTTATTGTACTTCTGTATTGGGGATATATCTATTTAAGTTTCATACGATTTACGGAGTTTTATTGTTTGAAAAAATCTAATTTTGTAATTAAATGTCAACAATAAGTCCAAAAAATGGTAATTGTTATCTATTAGGTTACCGTAACACACATAAACATGGTAATATAGGACACTATTAAAATATGAATAATCAGTAATAAATAAAAAATACACCTCATTAGGGAATACAGTAATCTACTCGGTAGAGAGGGATTGATTATCAACGTTAAGGGTTGGAGCCCGAAAATCGTAGCGGGTATTTTCTAGGTGCCCAAAAAAGCCCAAAAAAGGCAAATATTCTGGCGCTGTTTTTTTTTCAAATTTTCTGTACTGGAGCTGCTAGCGGTCAGCATCTCCCCCAATTGTAGGTGCTTGCAGAGGTATTGCAATCACTAAAAATTTTTCAAGTGGCACAGCTTCGGTTTCTGACAATGCGACTATACGACAACGCATTTCGTGTTCCGCCATCTCTTTTACCCCCATTTTCGCTATGTGCCTGTTACCATATTATACAATTTGGTGCTTACCCAGACGTTTTTCCAGGTATTGCGAATCCCTTAAGCCTTTTGGATGAGACTAATTTTTCGCCTGTAATCCCACCTTAAACGCAATCAGGTCTAATATCGTGCCATTAGCTACACGCATAATTTTTGATTTAGGGTTAATCACCTACGCCCTACTTTTTTCAATAGCCTTTTACCCAAATCTTGTTTCAAAAACGATCGAGATGACTTGCCATCAATAAGCGCTGTGATTTCTTCCGACCCAATGATGATATTTGCAAAAATACAGATAGCTTTGTTCTTTAACTCAATCGAATAATTTCCACCTGCTCCCCGGCCCTTGTATTTATCCTCAGAACGCAATCCATTCTGGAAGCTTCACTCTTTTGAATGAATTTCTTGCCCTGAATAATTTTATTATCAAAGGATTTAGAGAAAGTCGAGGTTATTATCCTAATTAATGGTTTAGGAGCAGGCTGACTATCTCCATTATCTTTAAATTTGCCCCCATTTTGCTTGGGAGGAACAATACGTCTCGCATCTTCCTCCCCATCTCATTTCCCTTAGCCTTTCATTTTATGCACTGCTGCTTTAAAACTCCCCCGACTGCCCAACAATAGCAGAACAAACGTTTCTTTTCCTTACAAGCCTAAAACATGTAACCTACTTTCAAGCAGTTATAGGATTTTGTACTTTTGCTAATCGGTTCAAGGCTAGTGTTACTATTGCTACTCTTCCAATTATTCCTATCGGTTTGTTTCAAAGCTGTTTTTGAACTACCCGACTCAGCATTATTTTGGCTGATTGCTTTAAGATCTTCGATCTGGTTCATCAGGTCTGCGAAGATGCTTGATAATTGGCTAACACTTGTGCTATATGCCTTATCCCTATCATTTCTTACAAAAGATTCGACGGATTTGATCAGCAGTTTAAATCCTCGATGTCATTCAATTCGTGTTTCGTTTGGAGCGATAGCTGCTACTGACATTTCATTCCGTTTCTTTTCGTTACTCCTAACTGTTTTAATCTTATTTGGTCCGAACGTTCATAATCTTGAGCCAAGGCCGCCAATTTGTTGTACCGATCTCTAAAGAAAAGGGCGGAGGGGAGAGAAGGTCTGGACATTAGTAGTCCTTGCAGTCGAAGGGGACTAAAGAATCTAAAGAATCTGATAATATAGATTGTTGGTGGCTTAAGTCCTGAAGGGATAGGCTCTGTGTAACTGGCGAACGACCAGTACCATTCATATTAATCAATTTCTTATTATTATTTGCAATTGATGAGTCTAGTCGAATTCTGCGCCTGTCTGGCTGAAAAGCGACCTGATTCTACATATCTTCGTTGACCCTCGTCCACCTGGCTTACCCTACGAACCCTCGGAAATAACGCATATACCTATCCACTGCTACATCCTGTATGTCTTGAAACGGTTAAAATAATTGAATGCTATGGTTACAAATGATAAAGTCAGCACCGCAGATCGTTAATTTCCAAAAGGAAGTAGTTTTCATTTCCAAGTACAGTGATTTTTCGTTACTCGTAAAGAAAGTTTCAAAAAGTGTGTTGCAATAAAAAGTAATTACCTAAAATGCCAGAAACAACGCAAGAGTTTTTCTCCTGATATCAGCATTAAGAAAGCCTTAATTATGCTTAAGAGACATCGATTTGGAATGTTCTTCAAACAGTTGCCATACTGGAGATTAACAATCCAATTCAATCTCTAACCATAAAAAAGGAAATTCGTTCTAAAGAAATTTTGGGTGGAAATTTTCTTTCATCCAAGAGAGCGTGACCTTGATTTTTGAAAAGTGAGATTTTAAACCGGAAATCCTTTATATGGACCTTATGTCACTTGATAAAAATAATGAAAAAAACTCTAGCTAATCTTGATTGGAAGAAATGTATAATTTGTCATAAATGGAATTTTAGAATTCTAGGAGAATGAATCCCAGAATGAATTCTCAAACTTAATTAATTGTAAAATTCAGAGACATTGGCAGGAGGGTAAGTAACCAAGTGATTTATTCGCTCCCAATTTCAAAGTGAAAATCTCTGATTATTTGAAATCTGTGACAATGTGGTGGTTAGACAAAACAAATAGTAAGAGACGCCAGACATTTTCACATAGCTGCAAGTGATTCAAAAGTAATTTTGGATTACTAATTCATTTGAAGTTTCATTTCCCACCGATCCCAAATCAAGAAGAGAATTGACGGCAATGAGATTCATTTTTATTTTAGCAAGCTAAGATTCTAATTATAATAATTTATTTCTAATTTGCAGTTGATGGAAAAGAATGAAGATTGCCCAGGTTTTCTTTATTTTAGAATTTGAGAATAGAATCTTTCGTGGTAGCTTCATCGTTCTACCAGGGTTGGTACCGACGCGTTGAATCGGGCCAACTTTCCTGGATGGAACCATTGCATCTTGGATACCCATTGACCCCGGATTGACGAGTATTCACATGGTCTAAAAGAGAGACAAATCTAACGCCTAGACCTGGCAATTATTTTCGGCATACAAATGAAGAGGAAGAAAATGCACTAACCGAACTGTCACCAAGGAAGTTAGAAAAATTTTAATAATGTTCGAAAGAGTTTCCAAAACGAGTTCGAATATTCACACTTATGTTTTATGACGCTGAAGGTGTTAAAATACAGTTCCGTAAGACTAGAAATTTTCTGTTCTGCTCTGGTGTCACATTCGGGTTTATCGGTTCGGCCGTATCCTTGCCTATAGCAGTTTACCGTGCCACGGCTATCTCAAAGTGAGCTGCCGTCAAAAAACAACTCTGAGCGCCCCCGAATCTCCACAAACTCCTTGGCCTTCCATCATACTGTCCACCAGTGCCAGTTGCCTAAATTCCACGCCACGGATAAATTACCCTTACGAAAACTTACCCTAGGGATGCTGTTTAAAATAGTAAGAGAATAGTTTTTATGAACATGTCGATACTGCTCTACATCACCAAACACACCTCAATTTAATCCTGATGAAGACTTCCAAAGAATTAAGCTTCTGCGTCAAGTGTAAAGACAACATCGCGTCATCGAAATATAAATTAACAGTCATCAAAAGAAGATAATTTTAATCGTAATGCCCTTGAGACAAGAATATTAAAGAATATTAAAATAATATATAAATATACACTACCAGTCAAAAGTTTGGGTTCACTTAGAAAAATCTTTTTTTTTGTATTTATCGCTTTATTTATACCGGAGGTAAAAAAAATGTTTCTTTAAAAGGTTGATTGTTTTCGAAATTCTGCCTAAAATAAGCCCAGGGTAAAGCCTATTTTTCTAGTACTTAAGTAGATATTGCAAAACTAGTGTAAATTTCAATGTTTTCTTAAATTTTCAATAACTTCCGAAATAGTCAACGTTTTTTTAATGTTCTTGGGCTCATTTTGAAGTTTTTTTTCACCGTATTACAAAAGCTTACGAGTATGAATCGTAAAAAAATTTCTTTTTGAATTGCAAGAACTTGAAGTTGTAATAAAAAAGTTGAATAACTTTGAAAACATCTAATCTTTAAGAAAATCAGAATAAAAGTTAAATAAATACATATTTTGAGGAAATTTCATAGAAATTTCATGAATATATGTTTCAAATATTTTTGTTACTAAAAATAATATTTCAATTTTTCCAACTTTTTTGTTACAAATTCAAGTTCTTTTAATTCGATAAAACATTTTTTACGATTAATACTCATAAGCTGTTATGATACGGGGAAAAAAGCTTAAAAATGAGCCCAAGAACATTGAAAAACGTTGACTATTTCTGAAGTTATTGAAAATTTAGGAAAACATTGAAATTTACACTATTTTTGCAATAACTACTTAAAAATTAGACAAATTGGCGTCACCCTGGGCTTATTTTAAACAGAATTTCGAAAACAGTCAATTCACAACTAAACGAGGATTATAGATATTTGACTTATTTTTCATCAAGAGGCAGTTCCAAACATTTCTACTGTTTTTTGTTTGTTTGTTGAATTGTTGTTGTTGTTGAATGTTGTTGAATGAAAAAAAGTTGCTGTTGAATCACTTATTTGACTAAGCCATCTTAACTATTTTAAGAGACAACACCAACAGAACGATTAAGATACTTTAGGTCTTTCAGACTTCGACAGTCAGGTACTGGACGCAAACAAAGATTGCGGACTCGGTCGTACTACAGTTTATTAACTCACCTACAGTAGCAACTTTTGAATGTCCTTAATCACAACCGTCGGTCTCACTCAGAGTGAACAGCAGTCTTTTTGCTCTTCACCGTCAAGCTCAGACATCCTAAGCAAGGGTTGCGCAGACAGCCTAATCAGTGCTTATGCGCCATGTTAAATATGCTGATTTGCGCCTTTAGAGAATTTTATTCTCATTATCCGCGGGCTCTCGTATACGGTGCTGAAACGTCCGCCTGCGATTTTCCACGTCTGTCGCCTGCCAGTACATGCTGACTGCGTTGATTAATCAGCTGCGCTGTTACCGCCAATTTGAATTTTAGCAGTCACGGGAATTTTGAAAGCGGAAGTCACATCCACGCCTCACCCACGTTGTGCAATAACAGATTATTATGCCCACGACTACCCAGTGTCACCAGAAAGTGGGATTTTTCGGCGCCCGCCACTCTCCTATCTTGGAGCGACACATTCAAACATAGCGTGTCCGTGAGTAGGCTCCGCTACATGTTGCGTAGGCCAGTCTCCTGTAGAGCTGAAAATGCACGAGCCCAAGCCCCCCCCCCCCCTCCCCCGATTTCACGGTTCGTTTTCGGTGGCTAACTGGCTATTTGATGGAGTTTTTAAGTAAACTGTATTTCGCAGGGTGTCAAGAGAATGAAAGTTCGGGCAATTTTGCTATTTTCTATAATTTTAGAAAAAGAGAAGGAAATTAATTTTTATCAAGCCTTTTTGCGCAAATTTGTTGCACATTTTTTCTTAAATTTATTTTATTTTAAAAAATGTGCTTTCAAATTTGCGTAAGTTTAAGAGATATTCTTTAGGTTTCTACGAATAATTAATATAATTTTTTATTTTGAAAAATTTATTTTAAAAAATTACAATACATTTTAAACTATGTTTAAAATGATCAATAAAGAATCTGAAGATTTTAAGTAATCTTTTTCGTTTTCCCGAATTTCAAAGAAAATCAGGACAAATTAAAATAGTTTTTAATGATTAGGAGGCTTAGAAGGCCTGACAAGATTAGAAACAGAAGTTTTTCGAGATTGGTATGAAAATCTGTAATGATTTTTTATTTAAAAAAACGTACTTTATGAGAATAATAAAATAGGATTTTAAAACTGTAAAAGGAGTTCCTAGAATTTAAAAGAATACTGTTGAAGATTTTAAAGCAAAATGTTTCAATTTGGTATGATTATAATAAATAGATCAAAATCGAGTAAATGCAAGAAATATTAAGAAGAACTGAAGAGATTGAAATCGAATTTTAAACTTAAATTCCGTTAGAAAATTGGATTTTTAAAGAATTCAAACATAAACTTTAGAAACTTTACAGGAATTCCGAACGATTTCAAGGACGTAAAACTATTTTTCTTATAATTTCTGCGAAAAATTTAAAAGATCCTGAGTCATTTTTTTCACATTTTGAATTAAAGCACACAATTGAACCGCTGGCGACCAAAAGGGTACACGGCCGGATTCAGCCTGAGAAGTATTGTCCTAAGTGTCAATTTTAAAAATCTTTCTAATTTTAATTTTAAACACTGATACTTGTAGAGAATTTCAAGGCGCATCTTTTTTTCCTCTTGCAAAAATTTATAGGTTTTTTAGTTTTTGAGATAATTGGTGAAAAGTGGATTTTCCCGATTTCCCTAATACAAAGTACGTGTTTAAGTCTTCTGAAACTATCTAAGAAAGAAAAACGAGAATATTGTAATAAACAAAAAAGTTATAAACTTTTTTTTGAGGCAATGCAAAAATCATGAATTTTAACCTTCAAGCGCCTCGTTTAGCGAACGAATTTTAAGCTACGGAAAGCCTTCAGTGAGAAAGTTGTTCATTAAGGTTCAAAAAAGTTTTCTGGAAAGTTTTAGATCAATTAGATTAATAGTTAAAAAATTATGAATGTTCTAAAATCCAAGCGGTAATCTTGACGCAGCCCAAAAACGTTCCTGGCCGGCTACATACGCGCTGCAGCGAAAGACGTGAAGATCAAGTCAATCTTACCAAACCAAATGCAGAACAGTAACTTTTTTTGTCATCTTCTATGAAATTCTACAAATAAAGCATAGAATCAGCGAAGTGATTGTTTCTTATAATAGTTGGGAAAGCATTTTTTTTGAGATTATTGAGATTTTTGAGATATTTTTGAGAATATTAATTAAAAAGAAAAAGATATTAAAATGAAACAAGGTAGAAAAAGAACTAGAAATGAAGATTCGTGAATTAAAAATAAGAAAAAATGTTCCAGAAATCAGGTACGATTGGAAACCGTCAATACAATTTTTAAATAAATTTCAATCATTAATTTAATATTTTATGACTTTTTTTATTCTTGATTTTTTAAATAATTCTTTTACTGAACTATATATAATATGTAGATAGTCTAAAGTAATTATTTTTAATTTTTAATGACGAAGTTAATAGCATTAATTGTTATTTCTTTAGGGAAAAGAATACATTACAAAGTCTAAAACTAAAAAAGACGGTATTGCTAAAGATATTCTAATCTCAGAGAGATCTTTCAAACCTATTGAATCCTGTTTGGAGAAAAATGTTACCAAAAGTTTTCAAATGTGCAACAAGAAAAAGTACATACAAATTTTTAGAATCTCGGGAACTATAATGAACAAAATGTGTTTCTCAG
>NC_046660.1:148750178-148763137 GCF_010883055.1 Belonocnema kinseyi
GGAGTACGCGAAAGTTGTCTTAAATTAACAGAAAATTTTTTAAAAATGATTGAAGAGCATTGCGAATCAATTTCACATCACAGTTCACATTACAAACGAAATAATTCTTGTTCAATAATATGAATAATATTATATGTTAAATGTTTAATAAATAAATTATTTTAATGATTATATCTGGAGTTACTGTTGTGCATTTGTTTTTCTTAAGATTGACTTGATCTTCACGTCGTTCGCTGCAGCGCGTACGTAGCCGGCCAGGCACGTTTTTGGGCAGCGTCAAGATTACCGCTTGGATTTTAAAACATTCATAATTTTTGAACTATTAATCCAATTGATCTAAAACTTCCCAGAAAGCTTCTTGGAACCATAATGAACAACTGTCTCACTGAAAGCTTTCCGTAGCTTAAAATTCGTTCGCTACACGAGGCGCTTGAAGGTTAAAATTCATGATTTTTGCATTGCCTCAAAAAAAAAATTAATAACTTTTTTGTTTATTACAATATTCTCGTTTTTCTTTCTTAGATAGTTTCAGAAGACTTAAACACGTACTTTGTATTGGGGAAAATCGGGAAATGATGAAATTTGGCAAAATTAGCGTGAGTTGAAGTGAAGAAGGATTGGAATTTTTCGTTTTCAAAAAATCCACTTTTTACCAAAGTAAGTTTTCACGAAAATAAATAAAATTATTTTAGGTTCCTAGAAATAATTAAAATGATTTTTTTTCGAAAAATTAATTTTAGAAGATTATTTTAAAGCATTTTAAAACATTCGAAAATACGTCAAAAATGGTCAAAGTATCTGACAAATTTTAAAGGCAATGTTTTTTTAATTTTGCAAAATAAAAAAAATCAGGAAAAAATTGAATAATTTTTAAAGATTAGAAGACCAGGCAAGATTAGAAAAAAATAATTATTTTCCTATGTAACGTGTGAAAATTTTTAATAATTTTTTATTTTGTAAAATTTACTTTAAAAGAAGATTAAAGGAGATTTTTAAACACAACAAACAATTTCCTAAAATTTCGAAAAAGAATGTAAAAGGTTTTAAAATCAACATTTTTTTGATTCGATTACATTAAAATTTTTTTTAAAGTGCAAATAATCGAACAAATTCAATAAATATTGAGTAGAATTTATGAGATTAAAAAAGAATTTAAATAACAGAGGAGTTTTAGAAACGTATGATAAACTGATTTAAAAAACTGAAAAACCTAAAAATTCTTGTAGAAGAATAAGAAAGATGCGCCTGGAAATTGTGTACAATTATCATTCTTTAAAATTAAAAAGATTTTTAAAGGAATAATAACTATATATTTTTATTTCCAACAATTAATATGAAAAAGATTATTTTTAAACATTTCAAAACATTGCAAACGATTTCAAATATTCTCAAAGTATTTAAAGTACTTTAAAGGCATTTTTTTTAATTTTGTAGAATTATAAAAAAAACTGGAAAAATTTGAATAATTTTTAAAGATTAGAGATTTAAAAGTTTGACAAGATTAGAAAAACAGAATTATTTTTCTAATAATCGTGTGAAAGTTCAAAATAATTTTTTATTTAAATAAATGTACTTTGAAAAAAATTCAAGCAGATTTTTAAACACATCAAACGATCTCCTAAAATTTAAAAGAAGAGTGTAGAAGATTTTAAAGTAAAATGCTTCAATTTGATAAGATTAAAAAGTTAAAAAAAAGTAAGTAATCAAGTGAATTCAGGAAGTATTTAGTATACTTGATGAGATTAAAAAAAATGCAGCTTTAGAAGTGTTTTAGAAATGCAAGATAAACTTTAGGAACTTTAAAAGAATATCGAAAGGTTGAAGGAGAATAAACATAGTTTCTTAAAATGCTTGGGAAAATTTAAAAGATTGTAAGGAAATTTTTTTCTATGTTTTGAATGATTTTTTTAATTCTTGATAAAAACTGGAGAAAGTTACAAATATCTTGAAGAATTCAAAACGTTTTAAATAGATAAGAAATTTTCATAAGATTTTTTAAAATCCTATAAAATAAAAATAAAATTTCTTTAAAATCTCCTAGGAACTTTTCTGACACACCTGATTTATTCGAAAATCTTTTTTTTAATTTTCTTAAGAGTCTCATAATAATTATTTACATATAGATTTATAAACAAACTAATAATACTTATTTTAATGTATATGAAATCTTTACAAAATCTTTATTGCCTTAAAATTGATAATTTAACTGTTTTGTTGAAAGTTCGATTTTTTTGTTGTTGAAAAAACATTTTCTTATACTAAAAATGTACTTTTATCATTTTTGGTTGAATTTTTTTTGTAGGAAATTGACCTTTCTTAGTCAAAAATTCTTCTTTTTTGGTAGAAAATTATTCTTCTTGTTTAAAAATTCATCTATTTTAATCAAGAATTCATTTCTTTGGATGAGAATGCATTTTTTGTTGAAACTTCTTTTATTTTGGTATAAAATGCTTAAAAGTTCATCTATTTTTTTTGGAAATAAAACTATTCTGCTGAAAAATTGTTGGTTGTAACTTAATTTTTTAAACTGATAATGTAACCATTTTTCCTTGAAAATTTATCTATTTTTGTTAACAAAAATTTTTGTTGTTTTTAAATTGATTTTGAAAATGTTGATATGCTGTTTTCAGTAGAAAGTTATTGGTTTGCAAATTAAAATATTTGTTTGCAAATTTAATTTTTTGCTTGCGAATTTAAATACTTTGTTGAAACTTCGATTTTTTGGGGTTGACATTTATTTTTCAATTGACAATGTATCTATTCAATTTTTCATTGAAACATTATAATTTTAGTTTAAAATTGATTTCTTTCTTTGAAAATTCGATTTTTTGTATGAAAATTTAACTAGTCCATTTTTGATCGAATATTTTTTTTTTATAGTTTAAAATTCATTTCTATAGATGAAAATTGAACAATTTTGTTGCCAATTTTTCTTGTTGAAAAATGTTCTTTTTAGTTATAAATTTATCTTCTTTGTTGGCGAATTATTCTTCTTGAAAATTAATTTGTTTTAAATAAAAAATAAGCTCTTTTGTTAATAAAATCGAATTTATTTGGGTTTGAAAATTAAATTTTTCTAATGCAATCTTCAGTATAAACTAGAATGTTTAAGTTAAAAAATGTATTTTTAAAATTAATTTCTTAGGTTGAAAATTTAACTATTTTGTCGAAAATTTGTTTTTTATTTGTTAAAAATCCATTGTTTACTAAAAATATGATTAAGACATGCAGCACTAAATTTGAAACATTTTAGACCTAGAAGTATTTTCTCCTATATCTATTTAGATAAAGTCAATTATACTTGCCTCTTTGGAATAAGCCTAATGGTTCTAAGGTAACTCGGGATTTCGAAAACTGAATAAATTTGAGGAGCAGCTAGATCGTCATTCGTGAGGTCGGGAGAGCTCGGGTTCCTGCTCGTGCATTTCCGGCTTTACACGAGGCTGGGTTTCGCAGCATTTTACAGAGCCGACTCACCGACACGCTACGTTTGAATGGGTCGCTCCCAGAGCGACACGTCTTAAGAGAATTTTAATTATATTCGATATTCGATATTCGATATTCGATATTCGATGTAACAAAAACTACAATCAATTATTCCAAAACAATTAGATTGGCTGAAAAGATCTTTAAGCAAAGGGAAACTTGCTTCATCCTGGACACATCAGCTTATTCATACAACACGGCATCCAACTATACCAGAAAAGTTTGCTTGACTTGTCGCTAAAATGTAACAATATAGATACCTTTCAAGTGCCTGAAAATACTCGAAAATGGCAACCCCGAAATCCCAGCTGATCCCAATTTCGATTTTTTTCTAACAAACTAAATTTACGCTTAAAACGTAGCCAAAACAATATATTAAATTTATAAAAATGTTTTTCTGTATTATTAGCCGTGCAGGCTTGATTTCAGTAAATAAATTATAAATAAAGTATGTTTTCAACGTAATTTTTCTTATTTTCCTAGAAATATTATCAATTTTCTTAGCTGAATAATTCTAATTTTATAAAAAATGTTGGTCTGTATAAATAAAATTATCCGATTTGTATAAGCTTTAAAAAGAATAATCTACTTTAAATATACTGTGAAAACTCAATCGTAGTATCTATTAATCGTTATCATTAAGAAAGATGGATTATTTAATTATTCGTAATTTAAAACCAATATAACAAGAATGACAATATGATGTAAATAATACGTGTGATTACATCTTATAAAATGCCCAATTGAGTAAATGTATTCGTATCTCAAAGCCTTTGTTTATGTTTACATCTAAATCAGTATTTGTATCTTAAAGCCTTTTTTTATGTTTGCATGCACATCAGTATTTGTATCTCAAAGCCTTTTTTTATGTTTACATCTGCAGGTTTTCGCTGTTAGCGTTGAAAATATGAAGGGTCAGTAATTTTCCAAAATGAAAGAATTTTTCGTAAGCTATAAATTAATTTCAATCGCATATTTATGGTCAGTTGCTTGAATTCTGTCGTGCACGAAAGAAGAGTTCGGGAGAGACTAATTTACTTGTAGCTATGCCGATTGACTCGTGTTCTCATAAGGAAAATATAAAAAAATTGTTTTTGTCCAGAAGAATGTTGAAAGTTTTCATTTAACAGAAGAACATAAAAAATTGATTTAAAAATTTGCTAATAAAAGTTAAAACTTGAATGATGAACGATTTCCACTAATTATATGCGCAGTATGTCGTATTACATTATCTGAACATAAAAAAGGAATTACCAGAAGGTCATTAAAAAAATGCCAAATTACGAATGTATATAATTAGCTAAGAGTACGAGAGCGTATGACGCATAAAATTAACAATCACGACAGACGATTTAAAAACGTACTAGGCAGTCTGATAAGTCCCTGAAAAATGAAACACGGAGACGTTTTTTTGGCCAAAGTCGGTTTTATTTTTCAATATACTCTCCTTTTAGGTCGATACAGCGAGTCTGACGATTTTCTAACTTTTTGATACCGTCCGAAAAGTACTCGATCGAAAGGTCTCCAAAATACGCCTCAGTTTCAGCTATGAGCTCCTCATTTGAGTAAAAACGCTTACCGGTGAGCCACCTCTTCAGGTTAGGGAACAAGTACTATTCGCTGGGGGCCAGGTCTGGTGAATGCGGTGGCTGAGGAACCAATTGGAAGCCGATTTCATGCAGTTTTGCTTGTGCAACTGAGCATGAATGAACAGGCGCATTGTCGTGATGATAAAGCGGTTTCTTCTTCTTCAAATGCGGTCGTTTTTCAGCGATTTCGATTTTCAATCGGTCCAATAATGATGAATAGTATGCTCCGGTTATGGTTTGACCTTTTTCAAGATAGTCCACGAATATTATGGCCATAACCTTTCCGACCCATTGTTGCGTTTTTGGACGCTTCGGAGCACTTTGGCCCGGTGGAACCCACTGTTTTGCCTGTTGCGTTGACTCAGGAGTGTAGTAGTGGATCCAGGTTTCATCCATGGTTATGAATCGGCGCAAAAACTCGGTCGACTTACGCGAAAATAATGCCAAATTCTGCTGAGAAGTTGTCACACGAATTTGTTTTTGGTCCACTGTGAGCAAACGCGGCACCCATCGCGCGCAGAACTTCTTCATGCCCAAAACTGAATGCACGATATTGCCCACACGTTCCAATGATATGCCCAAAGCACTACCTACCTCTCTCAATTTCACTTTGGGATCATTCAAGATCATATCATGGATTTTTTCGACATTTTCTAGTGTAGTGACCTCTTTTGGGCGCCCAGATCGTTCAGCATCAACTGTGCTCGTACGGCCACAACGAAACTCGGTAAACCACTTATGAATCGTTCCAATCGACGGTGCAGAGTCCGGGTAATACTTATCCAGCTTGGCCTTGGTCTCGGATATCGTTTTCTTGCGAAGATAGTAGTGTTTGATCAAAACTCGAAACTCAGATTTTTCCATATTAAAAAAAACTCGGAGGTTAGTCGCTTCTCAGTGCTGTAACTTGTAAATCCGTAAACATAAATGGCTGAAGTTTTGACAGGTGTCATTTGAAGGATCAAGCTCGACGAAAATAGTTCACATTAGTGAATACTAATGCCATCTCTTAGAATTTTCAGGTACTCATCAGACTGCCTAGTATATAACAGTTTCATACGGTTTGAAGTTCAAAAAACTTCTGCTCGTTACGAAAATCCAAATGCAACGGTAATGTGCAAAGTATGTATGATTGTCATTTCAAAAGGTAAAAAAACATGTTTGTGAAAATCTTAGTCACGTTACTTAAAGTAATTTAATGAAGCTTTCTGATAAACTACAAGAGAATCAGAAAGAAATCATTGCATCGAAATTTTTTAATGATAAATTAAAAGCTGCTTCTAAAGATTCAATCATATTAAGTACTCAAGGATGTACCTGATTATTGCGGGTGGCATGTTAGTGAGGCAACACATTTGCTAGACAATATATATATATATATATATATATATATATAAAATTAGGACATTAGATTTTGAAATTAAAATTACCAGTGAAAAAGAAAAATAGGCCCGTAGTTTAGGCTGATTCAGAAGAAGTCATCGAAACTGTATTGGAAAAACGTAGTTTTGTTGGGGATTATGCTGTTAAAGTTATGGAAGTCGATGGCCAGAAATTAAAAAAAAAATTTCCAATATTTCTTGTGAATAGTTATGTGATAGTGTGCCTGAAAAAATAAGAGAAACTGAATCTCGAAGTTTGAGTGCAGAAAGTTTAGAAACTAATGTTAAAGAATCAATCATGTTATGTATTGTAGATCAATCTGATAATCCAAACTGTATCAAAAGCTTTTTCGACGTCGAAGAACAGTGCCCCAGTATGCATTTTGTTGTCTAATTCTAGATCGCTAATTACGTTTTTTAGTTCATGAATTCTGAATTTAATAGAATTTGCGTTCCATGTTAAAAGTTTAATATTTTGATTTGGAAGTTTCATTACTCAAGAAAGGCCAAAACTCCCTCAATAATATAACTTAGTCTAGTGACACCATCGTTGGTACTTTTGATTTTAGTGATTGTAGACCTAGGAATATTAAGTATTCTAGCTACATTTAAATTGCCTAAGAAATATTTGATGTCCTTTAAAACGTCGCCTATATAGCAATCTTTATTTCACTGCGGCTTTTCTTCATCGTTTGAACCCTCATTAGATCCTCTCTTGATGAATTAGGGTTCACAATACTTTCTCTAGGCTGGTAGGTCATGTGGACTTTGGTATCCTTTTGTACAAAAGTTGGGCTTCGTAAGGCAGGTGCATGTCCCCTTGGCGGCCCCTTTTCTTTAGTTCTACTTGCAATAACCCTTGCAGAATTAGCACATTTTCTGTACGTCCGGCTTTGTATTTTTCCC
Organism: Belonocnema kinseyi; assembly: GCF_010883055.1. Taxonomy (NCBI): domain Eukaryota; kingdom Metazoa; phylum Arthropoda; class Insecta; order Hymenoptera; family Cynipidae; genus Belonocnema; species Belonocnema kinseyi. The sequence continues at coordinate 148,757,542 of NC_046660.1, forward strand.
ATCTGAAAACACAGTAGCAATTTCTGCGCTGTTTAAGAACGTCCTTGATTTTTGTGTCAGAGTTAAATTATACGGTAAATACTGGCAGTTTAACTTCGCTTTTCATGTCTTTACTTTTTTTAACATGACACACCTGCTTAACCCTCATTACATTTAAATTCTCCTCAGTAAATTAAGCATTAATATCCTCAGGCTTGACGTTAGGAAGAATTCCGTTGACTACCATCTTTCAAGTTTTAAGAATAAGAAGTGTGTAGGTGTGAAATTAGACTCCTGAAACAATTAATTCAGTCAGTATGTGCTTGTAATCCTCCTCAATCTTAGTATGCACAATGTTGAGATTTCTTTTTAGCCGAATCTCAATGTCCTTACGAAGTGACTTCTTAATTTTATTCGAGGCTTCTAGATGATTTTGCACATAGCTGTAACCACTGTAGGTGGAGTTTTTATGTTTGTCGGATAAATTTCCGGAGCGGTATTTTCAGATCCGGTAACATCATCATCGCTGTTGTTGGCACCGACAACATTGTAAATACTATTAGATTCAATGCTGAAATTGGACGGCTTTAGTTCAGGGTTGATCCTCCGCCTTTTCTTTGCTGGTTTGCTGAAGACCCAATTATGCAGCGTCAACATTTTTTGGAGTATAAAGTTTATTTTTGACTTACTCCGTTTCCCTCCTGATTTTATACGATTTCATAACAGCACACGGCGATTATGAACAGACACTATTAGTAAACCAGTAATTTGTCGTAGCACTAAGTATATACGCGCACCGTACGTCGGCTCTCTGAGCTCTGTCCCGCATAATCACCCTATATTTAAAGTAAGAAAAGCTCATTTCAAAGTGGATCATGTTAGGATTCACAATACTTTTACCGAAAAGAGACAACTTGTCTAACCCAGGGAATGGCAGGCAAACAACTTGTTTGAATACGCTGTATAAGACTTTTACAGCAGTCCTATACAACAGAATTGTTCAAAGAATTGAGCCTGTGTGGAGAGAAATATACGAACAACGTGGTTCGAAAAAAGTGTAGTAGAATGCAGACAGAACCTGCGAATTGCCCCTTTGGAAAACTAGATTTCGTGACTCATCTTAAAAATTTCAGGGCGAAACCATTATTCCTCTTCTTTTTTGCATCACACTTCTACCTTCAACTCTCGCACTACGAAATTCTTCTGGGTACCTCTGTAGCTACATTAATCATCGCGAGCATAAGGTTAATTATGTATTTCATATGGACAACCTTAAGATCAATGATTCTGGTAAAAGGAAACTTCAGAATGCTTTAAATATCGACAAGCAGTGCACAAGAAAGATTGTTATGGACTTTGGATTGGAAAAGTGTGTTAAAGTTTATCTGAAGAAAGGAAATATTATTAGCTTTCCTAAGGACATATTAGGGCGCAGTTAAAAAACTGTTTTTGGGATTTTATCTATTTACAAAAAATAACTCTCCTAAAGTTTTATTTAAAAAAATTATAACTGTGAGTAGTGTGTACCCCGTGATCAAATTTATTATGTTTTCACAATAGATTTAAAGTTGACAAAAATGATAAAATCTGAATTTTCCCAATTTTTCAACAGCTATCGCACAGTTTTCAAATCTCTGTTGTTCAAATTTTCAATGTGTATGACTATATGTACTATCTATTTTCTTGAATCAAATTTAAACAATATATATATTTTAGCTAAAACAACTTGTCCTAGCAGTTTTGGCCTTCAAAATAATTTGTTTCTAAAAAAAATAATGTGAATTGTGTGATTTAACATCTTGACACTGAAGAGACCTATACATACCTATACATATCTGGGCTTGCCTTAAAGCAGCATTCCGGACGCAACATAAGCGGAGAAGTCTCTGCGAAGTAGATACAAGCACCTTCTACGAAAGATTTGGTCTTCAAATCTGTCAGCGTTAAACAAGGTTTTTGCGACTAACATATTTTTTGCCTCGATTATATTCTACTAATTTAATGTGGTTCAATAAAAAAAAGATTTATAACCGAATTGTTTTAAATACAGCTTACATCGTTCCAAATGACAGAAATCCTTTCCTAAAAATAATGAGCAGCCACAATACGATTCGTAAAGGAAAGTTCCTTTACAGAGCCCCGGAGCAGGCGACTGAGACCCTTGGCCTGAATTTTAACGTCAAAAGTATGGAAAGTGAATTTCTCCGTCTAGATGCTTCACTTCTCAAAGCTTAAGTAAAGAAATAAGACGTTCGAAAATTTCGCTAAGAGCTGCTAGAAAAGAAAATGCGCGGAACCTGAGTATACGAGACCTGAGTATGCCGTGTCCGCATTATATGTCAAGAAGTACCCAATGACTGTTTAAGAGCGTTCCATGCACACGCTGAGTACCTAGAACACATATGATCTAGGTGCCTCACCTAGGCAGAACTACATATATATACAGACATAATGCGGCCCTTGAGGTTCTTTATTACCATCTTTGCCACTCTTATAGTGTTTCCGCGGCCCTGCCCTACTAAACTCTCCGAAATAGAGAGAGTCAATTGTTGAAAAACAGAAGTGTCAAATTTTCGGGAACCACGATTTTCAAACAACCATCTCCGTTTCACACGCGTGGCCTGACATCGGTCTCCAAGACTTAAAGAAACGAGATATATTCTTGATCGAATTCTCGGCTCTGGCCAACCACAACATGACTGCTAAGGAGAAGGAGAAGAAGAGTTATCAAGACCTCAAAGGGCAGCTACAACTACTGCTCCCAAAATATTCCGCTAATGTAATATTCGTTGCTATTGGTGCTCTTGGAAGTGCAAATGTATCAGGTTCGTAACCTTAAAACTATACTCTCATGTCAAAAGTATGCCAAGTCACTTACGAAATGGAAGCAGAAAGCTGTAATCCTAGGATCGCTTTGTATCCTCAAGACACACAAGGGTTCGCCGTCCTGTATGTCTGATTTCATCGTGCTCTATGACCAACCATCTCACGGTAGTGAGACGTGGCCATAGGTGTGATTTACCATGGTTATTTTTAACATTTTTAAAAATTTATATTTTATATTTTATATTTTATGTTTAATTTTTGGAACAAGGTACATCAAAAAAGTTGAGCAAAAAGCAAATTTTAAATTAAATAAGAATTATTCGAGTTCCGTGGGTATCTTAGGACAATAGGCACATATTGCAGCGACATATGGTATTCGCAAGCGTGAATGCCTGAATTTAGGGCACGTTATTTGCGCTTTTCTATCGTTATTTAGTTGACAGAATTTATACCTGACTGTTTTTTCAATTTGAAGCTTATTGGATCAGATGCAACAGATGCTGTAATTGTAGTACCACTAACATTCATGCTTTGTTTGATGCAACGTATACACTCCTGCCGGGTTTGGCGCGCACTGCTGAGGTCTATACTTCCTCTTTTTATGCAATGTGACAGGAAGTCACTTTAGTAATAGTATAAATAATTTAACACATCCGTAAACGTCTATATAAGTTTTCTCATTTCAGGTTTAATTATAAAATTAAAGTTGAAAATTCAAATTTAAATTTGTCAGCATGTTAGGTTTGTAAATGACCCGTAGTCCGAGTGCAGATCTTAGGGTCTAAGGACCCAAGTGAGAGCCTTGCGCAGTAGCCTCGCCAAGACTCCGACCACGAGGCAAGTTGGAAGTATGTAACACGCTTGTCAGGACATTTATCGAATACTTTGTTATCAACAAAATTAGAGGTTCTTTCGAGAAATAGGTCTACGGTTTCGACAAATGCGTCTATTAAGGACATAATATTGTGACGGCTTGTGTTTACAGTATTGAGAGGAGATAAAGCTATAATTTATATGTGAGTACCAAATTTATCAGAATAATAACACAGCCACACACAAAAAATCTGGTACTTTTGACGAGACACATGTATTCCTATGTATTTTGATCCGCTGAATCAAAATGTGAGCTCAAAATAGCACCTTTCACGATCGGTTTTCGAAATAACCTCAAAAACGTATTTTTTTAGCAGATGATGGTAAAACATGGTTTTATTATAGATTTCAAGCTGCTGAATTCATATATAGTATCAGTTCAGTGATGTAGCTAGAAAATATGGGTCATAACCTTAAAACAAAATTGACATGAATGTACTCCATGAGTCAAAATCAGCGGATTCTCTCTTATTCCTCAGTAGCACACTTTTCACTGATGAATCAATGAAACTTCTAGCCGTTGACTAGATAGTTCCTAAATGACGTGGATTTAATATATAGTTCTGCATACCATTGACTTTTGATGGAAGAACAGCTATTTGTACTTATTATAGTGCACTTTTTTAGATTCAAAAGATTTTCGTAAAGGCATTTTTCTTTTGTTCTGAGGCAAATCTGTTTTTAACATCCAACAGTAAACCGCCATCACATTTTCATCCCATCTTTCTTGATATCATTGTTTCGTCAATTCTGAGCTTTAAAGATTTCCGAGAAGTTGTTCAACGAAGTTTTTGTAATCAAGCCATTCTTTTTTCTCAGTCAAAGTCATTTTAGTTACAATAACGTCATCTTTGAAGTGTTTTAGAATTTGAGGTCCATCAAATATTCCTTCTTTTAACTCAGCATCGGAAAATTGGGGGAACTGAGACACTATATACTGAAAATATTGCCCTTCTTTATATAGTGCTTTAACACATTATTTCATCGGACCCAATTTGATGTTCAGATGTGAAAGAAGGACTTTTGATGGCTCGGATGTCCCACAGGCACAGGAAACAAGAATGCTTCGTATTTCTTGATTGTTGCCCCAGAAGCATCGTAAAAACTTTGAAATCTCCACAAGTGTTTTTCAAGACGATGTTCATATTACTGTAATTTTCATTGAGTTTTGTTGAATGAGCTATTGGTATCGATGCATACTTTGTCCCTTTTTCTCAATTTCCGTTTTTTCAAAGCTGAAGGAAGGTATTCAGCGCCGTCTTTAGGAAATTTTAAATCTCGGATTAAGACATTCAATTCCCTTTGGGACCACCTCTCTAAATGTCTGTTCTTTTGTGTCAAATGTAGTGTACTCCACATCAGATATTTCAACTTCAATGTTGGAATCTGCAGATTGTTGTAATACAGTATGTTTTTGGAATAATGTAATAGATTTGTTCGTCACTATGCACATTTGGCTTAAGAATTTGGTTCTGAAGATTAAAATACATTAAAATGCAATGCTGGATTACACGTTGCTGCTGCAAGAATTTTTTTGAGGTTCTATCATAGCAAAGATATCAGGTCCTAGATACGGCATGAGATTAGTTGCACCACATATCAGTGATCCCAGATCTGAAACGAAACGTGGTCTAATACTATGATACGTCTATGTCCGTGTGAATATGGTAGGAAATGATATAAATGCCTGGGTTGCACGCGCAACCCATTTCTCCTGTTCTGAATTTGAAAAATCGAAGGTGCACGATTGTCCATCGGAACACATCTCTATCTGCTTTGAAATAAAATGAAGAGATTGGGATTTTAATATTTCCAGATTTCGATATTGGGCTGGCGATTCTCATGATTTGAATACTTCGCGCGCTTCTTTAATGCGTGTATTTTGAGGTTACGTTACTTCGAGTAAAAAATATAAATT
>NC_046660.1:148763237-148770220 GCF_010883055.1 Belonocnema kinseyi
AAATTAAAGAAATTGGTGATTTTGGAATTCATCTCGTTTGGATAAAAACTCAATTATTTGATTGAAAAATTAATTATTTTGTTGAAAATGTAACTATTTTGTGAAAAAGTCCTCGTTTCTATCAAAAATTCAACTACTTTGTTAAAATTTTTATTTCTTTTATTTGAAGGTTCATCTCATTCGTTGAAAATATATTTTTGAAACTGAGAATTAATCTAAACCAATTTTGGTTAAAAAATCATGTATTTTGTTAACAATTCGTCTTTCTTTGTAGAAATTAAATTGCTTTATGGAAAATTTATTCTTTATCATTTTTGTTCAAAAATGAAATTTTTTGGTTAAAATATGAACTGTACATCTTCTTGAGGATTGTCCATATATTACGTAAGATGTTTTTCTGTTGTTTGAATAAAGACGAAAATAATATTTTTATCAAGTTGAAAAGGACACAGGGATATAAACAAAAGAAAAATATCTTACGTAATATATGGACGATCCCTTGGGTTTAAAAGTCGATTATTTCAATAAGAGTTGAATTACTTTGTAAAAAAATACGTTTTTTTTAACAAGGTTTTATAATTATGGTAGAAAATTGAACTATTTGGTTAAAATTTTAATTCTTTGATTGAAAGCTCATATTTTTCGTTGACGAAATTCAACTTTTTGTAGATAATTCGTCTTTTTGACTTTAAAATCAAATAATTTCGTTGAAAATTCATGTATTTTGTTTAAAATTTGTCTTTTTTTGTAGATCATTAATTTTCTTCTTCGAAAATTCATCTGATTGGTTGAGAATTCAACAACTTTGTTGAAAATAAATTTTTTCCGTTAAGAATTATTTATCATTATCTGAAAATGTAACTATTATAGGATTGATTAAAAATTAATCGTATATATTGGTTAAGTTTGAAAATCGTTTTTTTATAGAACATTAATCTTCATGGTTAAAAGTTCACCTTTTCCCTTGAAAATTTAACAATTTTATTGAAAATTCGTTTTTTTCCTTCTTCAATTCAATTTTTATCACAGCGTTTATCTTGAAATTGAACTTTTCTATTTTTGGTTAAACTTTATCCTGTAAATTGTATTAGTAAAAATACCAATTATTTGTTAGAAAATGAATTTATTTGTTTTCGATTATGACTTGAAATATTATTTCAGTATAAAAAAGTTTTATTTTTAACCCATTCAATTCGAAATTTTTTAATTAAAAAAAGAAAATTTCGTTAATTATCAGCAATATTTGACCGTTCATTTAAAACAATCCATTAAAAACAACTGTTAAAAACTATAGAAATTTGAACAGAATTGTTCGAAATAGAAAGCCTTGAATGGTTAAATTTGTAATGAGCTAAATTTTAAGTTTAACCGCTACAATTTTAATTTTAAAAAAGATTCAGAATTAAATTAAAACTTAAAATTATTTCAAATAATTTGGAACACGATTTAGATTTTTGCAGATTAAAAAAAAGCTTTATGACAATTGTACAGTATTTAAAAAGAATAACAAAAATTGTTGTGATTGCTAAGAATATTGAAAATGATTTTTTATTTTGACAAATAAATTTTAAGTGAGTATTTGAAAACATTTTAAAAATTTTAAAAAAAGAACCCGGAAGATTTTAAGGAAATTTTTTTATTTTGCAGTTTTCTTAATTTTAGGAAAAAGTCTAATTAACAGAAGATATAAATTTTCAACCCAGGGGTTTACTTTTTAACAAATTAAATTAATTTTCTATAAAATAACTGGTGTTTTATCTAATACAATGTACAGGTTAAAGTTTCAACCAAAAATTGAATAGTTCAATTTCCAGATAAAAAAGATTAATTTTTAATCAATCCTAGAATAGTTACATTTTCAGATAAAAAAAAGAATTTTTTATAAAAAAAATTAATTTTCAATAAAGTCGTTAAATTCTCAACCAATAACATGAATTTTCGACCAAGAAAATTAATTATCTACAAAAAAAGACAAATTTCAAATAAAATACATGAATATTCAACGAAATTATTTAATTTTAAAGTCAGTAAAACGAATTATCTATAAAAAGTTGATTTTTTTTCAGCGAAAAATATGAGTTTTTAATCAAAGAGTTAAACTTTCAAACAAATAGTTACATTTTTAACCATGATTATAAAACCTTCTTGAAAATAACAGTATTTTTTTTACAAAGTAATTCAACTCTTAGCGAAATAATCGACTTTTAAGTCCAAGAAGATGTACAGTTCATATTTCAACCAAACAATTGCATTTTTGACCAAAAATGATACATTGTCAACGAAAAAGATTAAATTTCTACCATACAAGGTCAATTTCCAACAAAATATATGAACTTTCAACAAAATTATTTAATTTTAAAGTCAAAAAGAGTATCATCTACAAAAAGCTGAATTTTTAACCCAAAAATATGATTTTACAACCAAAATTTTAATTGTCGACCAAATAGTTTAACTCTCTATCAAATTGGTGACTTTTAACGCCCAAAGATGCAATTTTAACAAGAAAGTAAAATTTTTAACAAAAAATTTAGTTTGAACGAAAATAGTTGAACTTTCAACTATAACTATGAATCCTTAATAAGAAAAAATTAATTTTTCAACATAGCACTTCAACTGTAAGTGAAAGTTAAACTATTTGGTCGACAATTAGAATTTTGGATGAAAAATCATATTTTTGGGTTAAAAATTCAGCTTTTTTGTAGATGATACTCTTTTTGACTTTAAAATTAAATAACTTTGTTGAAAGTTCATATATTTTGTTGGAAAATGACCTTGTTTGGTAGAAATTTAATCTTTTTCGTTAAAAATGTATCATTTTTGGTCAAAAATGCAATTGTTTAGTTGAAATATGAACTGTACATTTTCTTAGGCTTAATAGTCGATTATTTCACTAAAAGTTGAATTACTTTTGTCACGTCCCGTGACGTATATATAATTTTAATATATTTATTTATATATTTGCATGATTATAATAATAAAGTCTTAATAAATATAGAGCAAATATTGTATCAACAAGTTGTAAGCTGACGAGAATAGATATAGTCAGAACATTGTAAGTAGTAGCATATAGAAAATGGATACACTCAGCACGTTGTAGACTGGAGAACGCAGTTATAAATATACTGAACACATTGTAAGCTGTATAGTATATCTATATATATTCGTGACGTATGCGTATACAGCGACGTCCCAGCATACAAAGACGTGCATTAGGCCCTATAAAAACCGAAAGTACCAGCATGGGCCAGTTATTAGTTCTTCTCTATTTCTACCCATTTTTGAAACATCCAGCCTAATTTACACCCCCTCACTCTCTGCCACTACGCAGAGGTTATTTTAGCAGTTCTAGCAACCTGGACCTTTAGTAATCGTCAATTATAATAAATTACTGGTAAGCAATGTTTATAGTCAGCTCTAAAGTTCCTTTTGTTTAAACTCCTTGGCCTACAATAAATTTGATCCTTTTCTTTTAAGGTACTGGCCAAGGACTAAACTCGTCTTCCGTCATCTTCGTGCTTTGTATAAATTCTATTTTTCAATTATTTACAATAAATTAATTTCATATATTATTATTGGCTACTCTTTCCTCTTCCTTGTGCGAGATCTCCAATCTCAACTAAAACGAGGAATCTAATTAGAGGGAGTATTTTGCGGTCTTCATGACGTAACATACAACCTTTTTTATGGTGCATCGGCCGGGAAACCAAAACATTAGAGAGCCAGTATATAATTGAATTAAAATAAATTCTTCTTATTAACATTTTTTTTGCACAAAGAACTTGATCGAAGACAGATAATTTATATTATACGTTTATTATTGCTTTTTAATATGTGCAAATTTGTAACAAATGCCGAATATAAAACCTATAGATTTAGGGAGTTGTCGACGAAATATAACTAGAAATTTGGCAAAACAAAATCCTCCATTAGCTCAGGAGGTAGATTTTTGTAAGAAAGGGCTTTATAAGAAAAATAAAATAAAAATAAATAAGGAATTAAATAAATTAGACGTTGAATTCGGTAGTGATACATCCGAAAATAGTGCTTTTGATTGCTCTGGAAATATTAACTTAGTTAAAACAGATTTGAGTTTAATTAATGGTTCTTTAGACCAAAATAAAACTTTAACTTTTTATGGTGTCATAGATTACCAGACCAATTTTAAATCATTGTTAAGTTCAACGCTTTCCCAACAAAATAATAGGGAAATACAAAAAGAGGCCTCAATTCAGAAGTTTAATCACGAATCGATCATAAGCGAACACTTTAGTTACGACGTAGCAAGTGACGAAGACTCGACGAAACCAATAAACATGGCATTACCAACCGATCAGCAAGTTTCCCTTCGCGATACGCTTGAACTAATCCCTATTTTTGACGGAAGCAACATCCCTTTAGCCCATTTCATAGAGGGATGTACACTGGCAAAAGCCATAATTCCTACACAGGCTCATGAGAATCTTGCTAGATTGGTTAGAAGTAAATTAACTGGAGACGTGCGAAAATGCATATTTGGAAACACTTTTCGAACTTTAGATGAATTAATTGAAAAAATGAAAAAGGTTTATGCCCCCGCAAAAAGTGTATACCAGCTGCAAGGAGAATTAGGTAATATATTTATGTGGGATAAGGAAAACGTGATATCATACGCTGCGCGAATAAAAGAATTAGCGGATAGGATCGAGGACGCGCATAAATTAGGCAATGATGGTGCTACAGATGATACATTTAAAGCAAATTTAGAAGATGATGTTAATAAATGTTTTAAAAGAAGATTACGTTCAGAAATCTAAATAAGATTAAAAGATAATGTAGGTGAGACTTTCAAAACTCTTATCAACGAGGCTCTCGAAATAGAAAGAAAGTTGAATGCATGTTCAGAATTGCGAAAAAATAAGACAAATAAATCTTTAGAAGAAGAATCAGATTCGCGAGTTATTACAAAAAATAATAAATTTAATGTTGCTCAGGACATTATAATATCATGTTTAATTTGTGGGAAACTAGGACATATGACCGAAAAATGTTATTATCTTGAGAAATTTCCAAAACAGATATTTTCCGAAAATCGCTCAATTCAAAACCAATTTTTACGAAATAATCCTCAAGGAAACTTTAATAATTACAATAAATGGAATTCTGCACAAAATCCATATTTTGCACAACGACGGAATCAAAACTTTAAACCAGGACAAAATTCAAATTTTAGACCTGAATCAAATCAAAAATTCGGAACCCGACAAAATCAAAACTTTGGATATCAGCAGAATCAATATTTCGCAAACAGGCAAAATCCAAATTTTAGATTCGGGCAAAATCCAAATTTTAGACCTAGACAGAATCAGAATTTTGAACCCGGACAAAATCGAAAGGGGAACAATTTTGAAAATGCAAATAATCGGCAGATCCATCAATATCTGACCCAAGAAGATAAAATTATTTGCAACTTTTGTAATAATCCTGGTCACATCGCTAGAGATTGTTATAAAAAAATAGGTATTTACAAAACCGAAGCGGACCAAAAAACTCTCAAAATTATACGCAGAACCAGGAAAACTCCAACGTTATTCCCCCAATGGGTGCTGGGAGGAAGGCGCCGTATCATTAACTAAAGCACCTACCGAAATTAAAATGAAGGAAAACGATATCAAAATATATCTCAGTAGGAATAATATAATTCCTTCGATCATGATATCTGCCGATGGTCTAAAAAACCCGGAACGTATGATAATCGACACTGGCGCTGGTCGAAATCTAATTAAAAGAAATGCGATCGACCCTGGACTAAAAGTAAATAAAAATGAGGTATTGAGATTAACAGGAATTAATGATTTACCTGCTTATACTCTAGGTCAAATTAAGGTCGTTATACTTGGATTTTTAACTATATTAAACATAATTCCTGATGATGTACTAGTAGATGAAGATGGTCTCTTGGGCTCTGAATTCTTCCCTAATAATAAAGTAAATATAAATTATATATATAAATGTATTGAAATTAATGATGAAACTTATCCTTTTGAACAAACTGGCATTATCACAGTCCGGGCACGAACAATTTTTGATTATTATGTTAAAATAGAAAATACGGAAAAGGCAGAAGGTTATATACCTCAATTATCAATTACTACAACATACTTCAACACTCTATACCAACAACAGATAATTGTCCTATTTTTCACGACAATACCGATTCCCTCCAGTCCACAAGGAAGAAATCATTCGCCAAGTGGATGAATTATTAAAGAATAACGTAATAAAACCTTCACAATCACCTTATAATACACCAATCTGGATTGTTCCAAAGAAGCAAGACTCACAAGGAAAAAAGAAATGGCGTATGGTGCTTGATTTTAGGAAATTGAATGAAAAAGCAATTGGTGATTCATATCCTCTACCAAATATTCATGATATTTTAGACCAGTTAGGATCCGCTCGTTATTTTTCTGTTTTTGATTTAGCAACTGGTTTCCACCACATAAAAATGGATCCTAAAGATGCACACAAAACCGCATTCTCAACTCCTTATGGACATTATGAGTTTGACAGACTGCCTTTTGGTTTAAAAAATGCACCAGCAACCTTTCAACGACTAATGGATTTAGTTCTAACGGGACTTTAGGGAACGGAACTTTTTGTTTATCTTGATGACATAGTGATTTATGCAAATACTTTAGAAGAACATGAATTAAAATTTAATGAACTCATAAGTCGATTACGAAATGCGAATCTTCATTTACAACCCGACAAGTGCAAATTTCTACGACAGGAAGTAGGATATTTAGGACACATAATAGATCAAGACGGAGTGCGACCTGATCCAAAGAAAATCATGGCAGTGAAAGATTTCCCAACTCCTAAAAATCAAAAGCATATAAAAAAATTTTTAGGGTTAGCAGGATATTACCGTAGATTCATAGAAAATTTTGCTAAGATAGCAGCCCCAATAAACCAGCTCCTTAAAAAGGACATATCATTTAATT
>NC_046660.1:148770320-148775273 GCF_010883055.1 Belonocnema kinseyi
CTTTAGCGATAGTCTACTCTGTAATATATTTTCGCCCTTATTTGTACGGACGAAAATTTACCCTCGTTACAGATCATAAGCCCCTTGTTTGGTTTAAAAATTATAAAGATCCTTGTTCTCGAGTATCAAGATGGCAATTAAAGCTCGCCGAATATGATTATGACGTAGTATATAAAGCAGGTAAATCAAATGTTAATGCGGATGCGCTTTCGAGAAATCCTGTTCTGAGAAACGATGAAACCGTAAAAACTAATATGATTTCGGTAAATAACTCAACAATTGAAAAATATAATCCTATCAATTATATGAAATCCACGAACTTCGAGAACCATACAAATTCAGATTCCGAAGAAAATATCGAATTAAATAGCGAATCTTCTAAGGAAAATATTCCGAACTTTCTTCATAATTTAATAAGTAAAGAAACACTAAATGAAATGTAAATTTTGATAGTCCAATACAAAAAATTCTCTATCTTTCAATTTAACTCCTAATCCCAAAAATTATAATTAAAAACGAACCTGTCTGTCAAACTTGGAACACTGTGGTTACAAGAGGACAAAAGCAAAAATACAAAGAGCAAGCACAAATTAATGAAAAAATTGAAAATAAAGGTAAGTCACATAAGGATGTTGAGGAAGAATACTTACCTGCATCGACTGCTGTCAAAAAGCACGAGGTAGACCTAAGAAAGCTGTGCTCACAAATCTAAGCAGCCCGCAAGTTTTGAAAAAGAGAGGCAGACCAAGAAAAGAGGCAACCACTGGTGAGTCTCTAAGCTTAAAACAGAAAACGCAAACAAACTTTGAATTTGGAAATGAATCTGACTCAGGTACGGAATACTCTAATTACTCAGAAAGGCAAATTATAAAAAGTAAAAAGAAAAACTATAAAAAGTCCAAGGCAAAGCCTGCTGCACGCCAAGAAGAAAAAGAAAATGAGGATGAAGATAATTTCTCAACTTTAGAAGATGAGGTTCTAAACAACGAAAATTTTCCAAAATTTTCAGATGAGGAAAACTTTGTTGACGAAGGAAATATCCAAGAACTTGCGGAACCAGAAAACTTTATTCCAAAAGGAAAAAGCACGAAAAATCCCGAAAATGTTCACGAGACAAATGAGGATAATTTAGAAAATAATAAACCTTCCCCAAAACCCCCTCCTTCAAATACCCAATCAAATGGAAAAACATATTTACAACAAAATGTCGTTGAATGTCGTGATCAATTAACGATGCGCAAAGATAATTACGATTATTTTGTTGCAACTGACGGTGCTCCACGGGATAATGGATCAAGAGCCTTGTCAAAACGTGGTATTTTACTTAAGTTCGGCCAACTTGATAGAGGACTTGCTAAAGAAATAAGGACTGAATTTACGATCTATTAATATCGCAAAAACTTCACAAATTAATCATATAGGTTGGAATGAAATACGTGGCACATTCTTCAGCTTTAGGAGGACATAAAGGAGTTACAAAAACTTATAATCGAATTCGTCAGAATTATTATTGGGAAAATATGAAAATTGATATTCAGAAATATATTCAATACTGCTTACAGTGTCAAATTAAAAAATTAGTTCGCGTAAAAAGTAAAAATCCCATGATAATAACAGACACGCCTGGAACCGCATTTGAAAAAATTTCAATGGACATAGTTGGCCCACTTTCCCAAACAACATTAGACAACGTAAACATCATAACCATTCAAGATAATTTTACAAAATATGCTTTAGCTCTAGCAATTCCAGACGCCAAAGCTTCAACAGTAGCTGATATTTTTGTTAAAAAATTTATATGCATATACGGCTCTCCGAAAGCAGTTTTGACGGACCAAGGTTCAAATTTCCTAAGTAACTTAATAAAAAGAATGGCAAAACGTTTTAGAATTAAACAATTTAAAACAACAGCATTTCATCCACAATCAAACGGGTCTCTTGAACGATCACACCATGTGTTAACAGAATATCTTAAACAATTCGTTTCAAAAACTTCCGAATGGGATGATTGGCCATGTTTTCTTATAACGCAAGTGTCCACGATGGTACAAAATGTACACCATATGAATTAGTTTTTGGAAAACTAGCTCGTCAACCATCAAATGAACCTCTATCAAAACAAGAAGAATTGCAAACTTACGACGATTACCTAACAAATTTTATAACAAAATTATATGAAATGAGATCTCAAGCGAGACAAAATTTAATTGCGGCTAAGGAAAAGTCAAAAATATATCACGATCGAAAAGTTAATCCATTAGAAATAACTACTGGTGATAACGTATTTTTATTAATTGGAAAGGAACCCAAGAAAAAATTTGATGATCAATATAAAGGACCTTACGAAGTCATAGAGATATTAGGAAAAGGAAACGTGAAAATTGATATAAAAGGCAAACGTTCAGTAGTACACGTCAATAGACTTAAGTGCTCACATATAAAATGTTAAACCATTAATAATAATTAAACGACAACCCCTTATCATTTTAAATATTTCAGATGGATCCCATCCATTGTCAACGTATAGACTCTCTTATCGTCGTTTGTATGCATCAAATTGATCTGCTTATGTTATGGCCATATATATTCCACACGGAAATTTTCGAAAGAAATGACAGTGATATTCCTAAATGGGCGCAAAACCTTAGAAGCATAGAAACAACTAGGGACATAATCCTGAAAATTAAAACAAGAGGACCAAAAGCCAATGAAAATTTGATTCTGAGTCTTCAATTATCGGATAACGGAGTTTTAGCAGACGTATTAAAGTGTATGCAGTAAAATATTTATTTCAGACAAATGGATCCAATTCATCGCAAACGAATCGAGGCTCTTATTGATGTATTTGCTTATTCAGTCGGCATGATTGTTCTCTGGCAATTTTTAATTCAAACTGGAATTTTTAATCACGATGATAGCTACATTCCAGAATGGAGTACGGATCTTACCAACCCATTTACAATTAGAGACATTATGTTAACAATTAGAACAAGAGGACAATACGCATACAAAAATCTCATCCTCGCTTTGCGCTTATCAGGTCACGTATTACTGGCCGACGTTCTAGCTCTGATAAAATAGGTATCTAGATTTTTTTTTTAACAAAAAAATATATCACTCTACAATATACTATGCATGGCAATAAATATTCAGAAAGGAAAAATATAAACATTAAACACGTTCATAATAAAGAAAAAATAGTAATGACGTTATAAAAAACATCCATAAATAGAACTAGTCGCTAATTTGGAACCTCCTTTTCCAGAAATGGATTTACGAGGCTTCCTTTTGGCTCTGTTCACTACATACTTACATTATACAACAACAATCCATGCCATCGTAGGATATGATTGTGGCCCGAACCAACTGAATATAACAACCGTATCATTATTAGAGGTAGGAGGATGTGATATACCTGCACCAAAACTAAACGTCGAGTCGGTAAACATACAATTATTGCAAATAACCGATTATAGCAATACAAAGGTCATATAGTGTAAAGTAGAAGTAAAGCGGGAAGTAAAATATTGTGGAATGCATTCTCACGTATCGTCAGTAGCTAACGGGTACAAAGAATATGTACACGAAGTCTCACATGAACAATGCGATTTAATGCATAAAACGAGAGTATTAACAGTAGGAGACCAAAAGCAACTTTTCGGGTTAACTTCAAACAACTCATTTTCTCATACTCTAATGATAGCAGGTACCACGACTCATTGGGGGAAATTTTCAGGTACTACATTCTCAGACCCTTTCGGCACTTGGGATTACGTTGTTGTCGAAGCAACTTATAAAATATCATTGCGAGATTATTACGCGACTATTAATTTAAATGATGATAAGATTCACTTAAGCTCGGGTGTAGTATGTACAGTGTCGACATCACTTTTATCGACGTGGAAGGAGGCCAAACCTTTTGGAACCCATTACCAACTGAATCATGTAATTTCAAAAAATGTGAATTATTATCCTCCGGATTAGCAAATAAAACTTATGACAATACTACAAGAAACGATATATTATATTCCCTGGTAACAGATGATATAACATTTGTATTGGCATACAAGTCATTAATGCCTGTATGCAAATATCTTGCTGATGAGAACCGAGCACCCAAAGCTATTAATCTATGAAAATAATCAGGGCCTATCTGTTTTTGAAAATCAAAAAATCGCAGTAAAAAATATGGATATTTTTACATATGTCCATTCAAAATTTGTTTACGTAGAAAGACACCTTCGTACAGAAGTGAAGTAACTTTATCGAGATGTTCTAACTGAAAAATGTAAACTCGAACAACAAGTATTTAGAAATTCACTAATTTTGCCTACTCAGGCACCCGACGAATTCGCTTATCATTTGATGAAAGGACCGGGTTATATGGCAGTAGTAGCAGGGGAAGTAGTCCATATAGTTCAATGTGTTCAAGCTGAAGTTTTTTTTCGAGAAACTAAAGAATGCTATATGCAGCTCCCAGTATTCAATGGAAATCGAACATTTTTTCGAACGCCACGTACCCATATTATTTCAAATACAGGCACTCAAATAAGTTGTAACACATTTGTTCCATCAATGTATTTTTTTGGTGAAAAATGGTTTAAAATGTTACCCAATCCTATTGAAGGGCCAACACCTAATGTTATGATGCCCAAAATACAGCCCACATGGGAATACACAAATCCCTCATCTTTGGCCACAAGTGGCATATATTCACAAGCCGATCTAGATAAATTAAGAGATCATATTATGTTTCATGCGGAGAAACCTATTGTTCAAATACCTAAGCAAGGGGAGTAATGGGACAACCCACAAATAAGCAGGGCATCTCTGTATTTAATCTCTTAGATCAAGACACAATCGATAGGATCGCTCAATCAGCATGGGGAAAATTCTGGACTATTTTTACAAACTTTGGTACAGCTAGTGCAGGATTAATAGGAATAATAATCA
>NC_046660.1:148775373-148777967 GCF_010883055.1 Belonocnema kinseyi
TTATAATAGTCTTATTTAAATATTGATCCGCATTTGAAAGAAATTGGTGATTTTGGAATTCATCTCGTTTGGATAAAAACTCAATTATTTCAGTGAAAAATTAATTATTTTGTTGAAAATGTAACTATTTTGTAAAAGGGTCCTCTTTTCTACAAAAAATTGAACTCCTTTGTTAAAATTTTTATTTCTTTTATTTGAAGGTTCATCTCTTTCGTTGAAAATATATTTTTGAAACTGAGAATTAATCTATACCATTTTGGGTTAAAAAATCATGTATTTTGTTAACAATTCGTCTTTCTTCGTAGAAATGAAATTGCTTTATGAGAAATTTATACTTTTTGATTAAAAATTACATTTTTCGGTTGAATTATCAACTGTAAATATTTTTTGGTTGCAAAGTCGTTTTGTTGTAAATACAACTATATGAATCCTTATTAAGGATTCATAATTATAGTTGAAAATTCAACTATTTGCTTTCAAATTAGGTTAAAAATTCAGCTTTTTTGTAGATAATTCTCTTTTTGACTTTAAAATTTAAAAATTTTTAAAATTAAATTAACCTTTGTTAGTAGAAATTTAATCTTTTTGGTTGAAAATTTATCATTTTTGGTCAAAAATGCAATTTTTTGGTTAAAATATGAACTGTAAATCTTCTTGGGTTTAAAAGTCGATTATTTCACTAAGAGTTGAATTACTTTGTAAAAAAATACGTTTTTTGAACAAGGTTTTATAATTATGGTAGAAAATTTAACTATTTGGTTAAAAGTTTAACTTTTTGATTGAACACTCATATTTTTCGTTTAAGAAATTAAACTTTTTGTAGATAATTCGTCTTTTTGACTTTAACATTAAATAATTTCGTTGAAAATTCATGTGTTTTGTTTAAAATTTTTGGTTAAACTTTATCCTGTAAATTTTATTAGTTAAAACACCAATTATTTGTTAGAAAATTAATTTATTTGTTTTCGATTATGACTTGAAATATTATTTCCGTATAAAATTTTTTATTTTAAACCCATTCAATTTGAAATTTTTTAAAAGACATTTAAAACATTTTAAAAATAAAAAAAAAAGAATCCGAAAGATTTAACGAAATTTTTTTATTTTGCAGTTTTTTTAATTTTAGGAAAAAATCTAATTAACAAAATATATCAATTTTCAACCCAAAAGTTTACTTTTTAACAAATTAAGTTAATTTTCTATCAAATAATTGGTGTTTTAACTAATAGAATGTACTGGATAAAGTTTTAACCAAAAATTGAATAGTCCAATTTCCAGGTAAAAACGATTAATTTTTAATCAATCCTAGAATAGTTACATTTTCAGATAAAAAAAATAATTTTTATTCAAATAATAAATTTTCAATTAAGTTGTTAAATTCTCAACCAATAACATGAATTTTCGACCAAGAAAATTAATGATCTACAAAAAAAGAGAAATTTCAAACGAAATACATGAATTTTCAACGAAGTTGATTTTTTTCGGCGAACAATATGAGATTTAAATCAAAGAGTTAAACTTTCAACCAAATAGTTAATTTTTTAACCATAATTATAAAACCTTGTTGAAAAAAACAGTATTTTTTTAAAAAGTGTTACGTCATGAAGACCGTAAAATACTCCCTCTTTAATTAGATTCCTCGTTTTAGTTGAGATTGAAGATCTCGCACAAGGAAGAGGAAAGAGTAGCCAATAATAATATGTGAAATTAATTTATTGTAAATAATTGAAAAATATCATTTATACAAAGCACGAAGATGACGGAAGACGAGTTTAGTCCTTGGCCAGTACCTTAAAAGAAAAGGATCAAATTTATTGTATTTCAAGGAGTTTAAACAAAAGGAATTTTAGAGCTGACTATAAACATTGCTTACCAGTAATTTATTATAATTGACGATTACTAAAGGTCCAGGTTGCTAGAACTGCTAAAATGACCTCTGCGTAGTGGCAGAGAGTGAGGGGGTGTAATTAGGCTGGATGTTCAAAAAATGGGTTGATTCTTGGTTGTTCTTAACTTTGAGTGTAGGAGTAATCCAAAGGGAGAAATTCCAGACTTGGGTTTTCCAGTGTACAACACTGTCACAAGGGTACACACACCAATGCACGACGAATTCCGGTTTGAGACACTGGACTAGACGGCTTGAGTCCGAGAAAATCGTAGAAATAGAGAAGAACTAATAACTGGCCCATGCTGGTACTTTCGGTTTTTATAGGGCCTAATGCACGTCTCTGCATGCTGGGACGTCGCTGTATACGCAAACGTCGCGAATATATAAAGATATGCTATACGGTTTACAATGTGTTCAGTATATCTATATCTGCGTTCTCCAGTCTCCAACGTGCTGAGTGTATCCATTTTCTATATGCTACTACTTATAATGTTCTGACTATATCTACTCTAATGATTATTTTTATAATTTTAGAGTGGGAGTTCTCAAGAGAAATGGACAGGTCAAAAAACGACTTGGAAATTATCTCGAGAGGATCGGGAAATGTGCGTGTGGTGCTGATGCTATAGGTGCCTGTGATTCTATGGTATTGGGTCCGTTAGCAGGTGGTCGCTTTCCTAGATGTAACAATAAATTAGTCACGGAA
>NC_046660.1:148778067-148789674 GCF_010883055.1 Belonocnema kinseyi
AGTATTAATATTTACATAATTTATATCATATACTCGAAGTAACGTAACCTCAAAATACAAGCATTAAAGAGGCGTGCGAAGTATTCAAATCATGAGAATCGCCAGCCCAGCATCGAAAGCTGGAAATATTAAAATCCCAATCTCTTCATATTATTTCAAAGCAGATAGAGATATAAACAGAACCGAAGAAGTGTTCCGACCGGCAATCGTGCACCTTCGAGTTTTCAAATTCTGAAGAGGAGAAATGAGTTGCGCGCGCAACCCAGGCATTTATATCGTCTCCTACCATATTCACACGGACATAGACGTATCATAGTATTGGACCACGCCTCGTTTCCGATCTGGGATCACTGCCACATACCGGTAGTTAGCGCAGCAGGCAAGTTTGTGGTCTTGCATATAGATAGTGCTTTAGTTCGATCACATACTTGTAGAGGCGCGATATGTACTGATTGATTCATCCACATACTTGTAGAGGCGCGACAGGCAACCATGTATTCGGTCGCGCGAAATTATAGTGCATTTGAAATCCAAAATAGTAATAATCTAATTTTACTTTATAAGTGATTGAAAAAATAATTTTAATTGAGTAGAAAAGGTCTTGAAGGAATTCGAAAACTCTAAAGACTTTCTGAAATCAAAATTATGCCCAAAATGTGGCAAAGATGTTAGTATAAAATAGTAATAACAAATTCGAATTAAAAAGTTTATTTTTTATTTAAGTTATAATTTTTTTGGAAATTATTATAAAAGTGAATTTGAAGATACAGTTAAGTTTTATTTAAATTTACATAAACTAAAAAAGCTGGTTACATCAAACCAGAATTGTGGTTGAATATGTCCTTACTATTTTCCTGGTTAAAGAAACAAAAATTATGAATAGCAATTTGCTTATAAAAACTTACAAAAATTTGTTTTATAAACTTCCTTACAGACCTAGACAAATGTCTTCTGAAATGTTGCACTTTTTAAATATTTGTTAATTTAGTGGTATATGACTTTTTTAACAGCTGTAAAGTGTAAGGAGCATTTTTGAAAGTCAAGGGAAAATACGGCTTGCTTCTACAATTTAGCTAAGGCCATGTTATAGATATGAACCATTTTTTTAAATGGAAATATGAAGTAACCTAATCTTACAAAATGTAATTTTCCCTGCTCCAAAAATCTAGCTTTAAGAAAAGATGTAAGTTTGCTTAATTTCCTTTTTATTAGCATTTAATACTAAGCCATGACATAAAAATTGCCATAATTTTCGTAGTTCTGTTGTTTTAATATATGAGCTAATTGCATTTTTTAAAACGCAATCATGAAAAATAATATAAACTAATGCTATAAATTCACAGAACTATTATGTACTTTAATAGTCTATATTTTTAAAAAGAATTTGATGCCGTTTTTATTTTATATTATTTTTAATAAATATATAAGTTTCCATAGTTTCTTATTTAGTTTCATTTAATTATTTCCTTTATTTTGTATTTATTGAGAAAAATAAATTGTAATTTTCAAATTTTTTCCGCCGGTCATGTATAGAAAACTATATTTTCCAGCCGGTTGATTAAGCATTTGTTTGCGTTTTACTTGTTTAACTGTATACATATTTCATTCCATTCAAAATTTTTGATTTCGTTAAAATAATTATTTTAAGTTCTTTTCTTTAATAAAAAACTTGCTTTTTAAAATTTGTTCGTGAATAAATTTATTTTCTAATAATTTAAATATCTCATAAATTTTCAGTTTCTTGTACAAAATTTTAAAGGCTTATGCATTATAAACTAATGATATCATTAACCAAAAAAGGTCTTTTAGGAAAAAGAACGACAATCATGCAAAAATCTGACTTTTTTATTTGAAAAAGATATTAACCATTTTTATTTCTTGCATAATTAAAAAGAAATTTGGAAGGAATTTCATATTTGAATAAGCATATGAATCGAACCAAAAATTATACGATCTGGAAATTTTGTTAGACTCATGTTTTCCAAAATTGTATACTCCTTTTCAAAGATCTTTATTGAAACCCGAAGTTTAATTCCGCTCTATTGTATTTTTCACAACTTTCTTCTAACTGCAATTCGTAACACAGTGGACAATTAGACATAATGTAAAAATTACAATTGTACATATGAGAAGTGAAAACTGTCATGAAAGTACTTGAAGTTAAAGTAAATATTTATTTCTGACAATATTAAAACTTCCATTTTAATATTTATTCTATGAAATTAAAAAGCAATATATTTTTAAATTATTTAGGTCTAGCGTTATAATGCTTAAAGCTTCTTGTTCTTTAAAAACTAATATATTCCAATCAAGATATTTTTCTTACTTCGTCCATCTTGTAAACAAGAACAAATGTTTTCATGTAATAAATAAGTGACGAGATTCTGTTATCAAATGATTTTTTACATTCTCATTCCTGAGAATGTTATGTAATCTTCCAAATTTTCGATATCTGGTTTTTAATGGATCTTCACGTTTCGGCACTCTCAGAATCCGAAAATCATACAATTTCATCGGTGTCTGTCTGTATGTCTGTATGTCTGGTTACCTGTAAGTTGTAGCCACGCTAACTTTTGAAGGATTTATCCAATCGAGTCTGCGTTTGATACACTTCTGAAGGTACCCAAAATAAAGGCTAAGTTCGTTAATCAGATATTTCGAACCAAAATGAAAAAATTGGGAGCATTTTCAAAATTTGGAAATTTTTTTTTTGACATGTAAAAAATTTTTGTTCAAGTTTCTTATAGATGGGCGAAAGACTTGCAAATTATCTAAATAAAATTTTTTATTTTGATGAAAATTAGAGAGGTTATATACTTTTCAAAAATTTTCAAATTTTCAAAAAATATAAAAAATTATTTTGTTCATAGATCCAAAAATTTCATTTAAAATTTTCACTAGATACCAAATATATTTCAAAACTATTGTAGCCGAATAGGCCGTTGGTACTTTCAGAAAAAAAAATGTTCAGCTTCACTTAAGAAAAGGGGAAATGATTAAACAACCACAACAGGGCCCTACTAGGATCAGTAAAAATAAAATGTGAACATTATTTTGCAATATCAGAATAAGCAGTACCAGACCAAGGTACACACAAAAAATCGTAATAGACATTTGATATAATAGTTTTTAACATAGAATGTAGAAAATTTCGCATTGTGGTCCGTGCACAAATGTGGAGGGTAATGCAAAGACTGAGCGCGGAGTACGAGGTAATTATATTACCGAGCGTAAAGAAGACTTACGTCAAAACGAAGATAGTAAGTTTCTTCACGCAAACAGCAGACTTGGCTTAACCCATTTGTCGCTCTCGACGGATTGTTAACCTTGGCGCACGGGGTATTTCCTGAATCAATTTTTTTACGTAAAAAAAGTCGTTTCTACTAAAATTTAATCTTTTTTTTCTCGAAGATTCAAACTAAAAAAAAGGTTTGAAAGTGTAAAATTAAAATGTAAAGCATTAAAAAAATTCTGAATTTAAGAATCAAATCTTAAACAATTTAAAATTTTAACATTGAAATTTAATTTGGTTTTGAATATAAGGATTTAATATCGTAAAATTGACAACTGTAAGCCTTTTAACTTGATTAGACTAAAAGTTATTGGCCTCCAAAATCTGACAATGCCCAAAGACAAACATTTAGAAATCTGCATTTCAATTTTCAATTCAAAACTTTCAAAATTAAATAATTTGAATTTATCAGGTTATACTTCAGGCATATTCAAAATTTTACAAATATTAATGCTTGCATTTTAATTTATCAACTATATGAAAAAATTTCAAATAATACAATTTTTGAAATTTCTGTTTGTAAAATTATTCAATTTGAATGTTTTAAATTGAAAATATATTAAAACCTTTCAATTTAAAATTCCTCTCCTCATAAAAAGTTTTCGATTTCGAAGGCTTTACATTTATTCCAAATTTCACGAGGTTTGACATCGAATAACCTGCTTATTGCAGGTTAAAATTATTTATATCCTAAAGCTACAAAAAACTTATTGCCAAATCATAAGTGATTTCATTTACTGGGATTTTGAATTTTAAATTTATAAACTAGTTTCTTTTATTAATTATCATTTTATTTGTATGCTTCTAAAAGAAAATAATTACACTGTAATGTTAATTGTTGTTATTTCAAATTTCTTCCATTTAAAGTGTTTGAATTTAAAACGCTTTGAAGTTATACTCTGATTAACGAAACTGGATAATTTTGAATGGAATAATTATTTAATTTCTAACATACTTCTAATTTGCAATAAAATTGTGGAATAATAAAGTATTTCCATACAAAATAGTTATGCTGAAGTTTAAACGCTTCCTTTTATATTTTGACATTGTCGACATCTGAAAAGTTTCGAACCAAATACTTGAGAACCATGAGTCCTAATTACTTTCCTGAGTTTTTTGTTAAATTTAACTAATTATTATAAAAATAAGGAAACTTTTTTTTACTTCTCCAGCTTATTTGAATGATCTCGCCAAGAAGCGACCCACATATCTGTATTCAATTCAATCAAATTTAAAATTTAACGACAGTTTCATTTTTATTTACCTAGATTGTACTTAAGTTTAACACCATTTAACACCAATCAACATCTACAATTCTAACTGAAATTTACTTAGATTTAACTCAATTTGCTTCAATTTTGAATTTAACTCAAATCTATTCACATAATTTTTAAAATTTCAGTATAATAAATCTTAAAGTACGAATTGAATTGTTTTAAAACTTATTTACTTAGTTTCTAGACAATTTCTATTTTAAAAGAAACCAGACGAGAAATTAATTTAATTTAACTAAACTTTATTTAATTCTTAAATCCACCTAAATGTCATTTAAATGTTGAATTTAGCTAAGTTTTATTCAAATTTTAAATCCAACTAAATTTTATTTAATTTTTTAATTTATCCTAATTTCATTCAAATTTTAAGTTTAGTTTGAAAAAATAAATTTAGAAATTTCACTAAAATTATAAAGTACGAAAAGAATTTTTAAAAATTTATTTATTGTATCGAAATTTAAAAATAATACGAGAATATTTGTAGGCTCTGTTTAATTTGAATATAATTAGGCAAATCAGTGTTCATAACATTTTTGACGTACAGGCCGTACAGAGCCAGGCAACCGACTCAGCTATGGCAAAGATTGCTATAAAAATCTACATATAACTAATTTCGCTGTATTTTTGGAATCAGCAGCTCTAATCCCATACAAAAAAAAGATTTCATTCCATCATATACTCCAAAATACGCTTTTTTTAAAATATGTCACAAATCAATGGTTAATCCTTCTAGAATTTCGGGAATTTTGAGCGTAATAATTATGGATCCATCCAACAAACCTGCTATTTGCTTAGTCTCTTTAGCCTTCTGAAATAACAGTTTTTTCTGTCCTTGTTTGTATAGTAAATTAGCGAGCGCTCAACGAATCTAAGATTATTAAATCAGAGCCCTTGCAACTCCTGACCTAAGCCGTGCTAGGTGTGGGATATTTTCGATTTTCATTCAAATTTCAAAAGAAATTTTTGAAAGTTCGGTCTCCTTAAACTATTGAGGCGCTAAGATTTTAAATTTGCTTGCTGACAGGTCTCACTTTGGATCATATTTCTCTCCACCTTTGGGTTCCAGAGATGGACAGCTTTCTATCGAATATTAATATCAGTCAGAGAGAGGCGTGAGTGCGAGTGACACGCTAGTTAATGGGGACAAATATTAAAGCGTCTATTGCGTTTAGGCTTTCAGAGCCAAGAGAATATAAAAGCAGTCTGGTAA
This sequence comes from Belonocnema kinseyi, assembly GCF_010883055.1. Classification (NCBI taxonomy): domain Eukaryota; kingdom Metazoa; phylum Arthropoda; class Insecta; order Hymenoptera; family Cynipidae; genus Belonocnema; species Belonocnema kinseyi. The sequence goes on from NC_046660.1 coordinate 148,783,844, forward strand.
ATATAGAAATTCATTATTTAAGCGTAATTATTTATCCTAAATTCTTACCACCACTTGATGATAAATTTATTGACAAGGAAGAGCAGGTTAAATAAGAATACAGAAATTTACTCAGAAATAAAATGGATTTTCGTATTAAACTAAAATAATCACATTAATTTGGGTAATCAGAAAACTGTTATATAATACATAATATTTTAGTTGGAATTTTTATTTTATGCTGAGATTGCCAGAAAAATACATGCACTCACGTGCGGCATGAGGAAAGTATATGTTTAAGTAGCGCACACGACGTTCTGTTTTAGAATTTGAGTCACGTGGTAAGCTGAGAAAAATATTGAATATTTATATGTTTGATTTGCACAAACAAGATATAATAATATATTATATACCTAGCAATAGAATTATCTACAATATAACTAAATTTATACAATTTATAATAAATTAATAATAAATTCATATATAATATGAATGCTATTATTTTATTCTTTTGAATATGCACTTTTTCCATCTGTCTGAAATGCCATAGTCTTCCACTCCATAAAAGAGAACGTATTTTCAGTGTATTTGATTTCTTCTAATTTTACAGGTAGCACACCTCACAGAGATGTTTTGTATTCTGCCAAAATGTTCACATTTTAAATTTATTTAAGTCCTTCAAATCACTTCACAACATATGTTTAATAAATTGTTTCAATTTCTTCAGGTGGAATATAAGTCGTAAAATTTTAATTCTAATTAATTCAAGTCTGCCTCTCTAGAGTTAAAATTACCTTAATTTCACAAATTTCAATAGATTTCATGTGTAATGCATTCTCCTATATGTTAGCAGAGATCAATGCATTTGTTAACGCTATTAAAGTATTAAAATATAAATAAATATTAACTTAAATATGTCACAAATGTTCAAGCTATAAAGTGATTTGATAAGGAAAATAATAGGTTAAATCAATGCTTACTTTAACTTATTACTAAGTCGATTGGGAGGAATAGGATTTGTACTTTTTATTTTCCCATTGGATGGTTTTAGACGGAGCAAAAATAATGTATTGATAGGTACATAAATTCTTAATTCTTCTGAATTTACCGATTATTACTAGGGAGCTTCATCAAAGCCCCCCTTCACTTTAAAAAATATGTTGTATACCCCTTTCTACGATGCGTCATTAGAATTCTAGTCATAAGTCTCTACCCTTTTGCCTTTAACTTTTTACCCAGTGGGCAAAAAATAAAGGACGTCTTATCGACATTTCAATATCGCAACGATGTTTTTACGTCATCTTCACGACACGGATATACGACAGCTTTGCGGCGTTGTAAAATTCTTATAAAAAAGCCGTAGACTTTTTTCAATTTTTTTCCTACTTTATAGTTTAATATGCATTAAAACTGATTTGATAACAGTACACTTATTGTATGTCATAATTAAATAGATCATCTTCATCATCTCCGTGAAGGTCGTCTTCATCCTCGTCATCATAATCGTTTTCATCATAATATTCATTTTCATCTTCAGTATTATCACTAGGTAAAAATTCAACTTGGCCTAAGCCTCCCCCGTCCTCTGGTTTCACAATAGCCACTCCCTTAGTCCCGAATCTGAGACAATCTAGGCCAACCTAAATAAAACACTTAATTGAGTTATCAAGTTTAATAGATTTTATGATAAAAAAATTTTCATTCAACTAATTTGGTTCTTTGCCATCAAATTACATAAAATCTTTGTATATTCGATTTGCTTGACTTCTACTTGTAAGTTGATTATGCTATATAAGAAATAATTTAACAATACGCGTTGCATGTCAATAATTTGTATCATGATCATTTTCTTTCCAATTAGTTTAAGGGCGCAGATTAATTCGAGTATATACGATTCTAAAATGTTGAACAATAATACGATTCTTGTCAATAAAATTAATATTTTCCATGCAAATGTGTCTTTCACACGAATATGTTGCTTGACTAGATAGTCTAAGGCACGTTCTGCAAACAAATTTTCCGTACAATTAAAAAATTTAAGCTCAAATAAAGAGAGCAGAAACTTGCTGTCGTCCCGCGTTATGTCTCATGAATTATAATAGTTTTTTAAAGATTTTTCCATCGTTATTTACACACATTGTAGAAGGGTTATAGACCACTTTTTGTATACATTTAATGAACTTGCAGCTAGAATGTGAAAAGCAGAAGAATTGTATCGCTCCGTGTTATGACTTAATCGCTAGAGTAGAGTTTTCTATGCACCGACGTTTATGGTTATTAAGGAAGGTTTTATTGCAAGTGCTCTTGAAGAAAAGAAATTGTGTCAACGCATCTGGAAGTTTCAGACACGTGTTGCATAATATGTGGAATGTTGGGCTGAAGCTCGGACGCGTGTGCATGTGTGTTTTTGTCTATGATACAACGAGACGATGTATGCAAGATCTACGAAACCTGAATAAGTTTGCACAAACCTGCACAAGCCTATACACGGAGAAAATTTCAGTTATACAATTTATTGTTATAATATTTATTTTTACAATATGACAATAGCAAGCCAGGATAAAGAGTCACTATTGTAAGAATTACTATTGTGAATTTTAAAGTCTGAAGTTATTATGTCTATTTAAATATAAAATAAATGATTAAATAATTGCACTTATATCAAAAGAAACTTACTATAATGCCTAAGACAGACTCTGCTTCCGGGGAAGCAGAACGGAGATATTTCCCTGTGATAAGACAAATTATAAGTTTTAGGAATTTTATCATCCTCATGAACTTCGGCGCGTGTTTTGACGTCATTTGGAACTGAATCGCGAAACACTACATTCAATTGTATGGGGAAAATAAGCCTAAATGATTTTATCTTGTGGTTTTTTTGGAACGCTGAGTGTGGGTCCGGGGCTTTTTTTACTCGGAAAGGTCCAATTCCATACGTAACCTCAAAATATACCCTCCCAAAATTGCCAAAGCAGTCCGTTTTGTTATTCTAACATCACCAATGGCCAAGTTCTTATTTTTTTCAGGTCACTTTGATTGATCCAATCTTTCGCTGTATCCCGTTGTGTCGAAAGATTTAATTTCAGCAAAAAACGGGCTATTTGGGCTATTCCGCAATTTCGTTTTGAGATTAGGATGAAACGATAACTCGGAGAGCACAAACTAACTCCAAATTCGAATTTAGCTACGTCATAAACTTACTGGTCTTGTATGCGTCCGAACATAGAGGCCGTTTCTCGTTTTCGAACTATCGGATTGGCTGGACTTACAAATTGAGGTGATTTTTGAGGTTCTGTTTGACTTTTTTAGGTTAGCCGTAATTTTTGGCGCAAAGGAAAATGAGTAAAGATAGGATCAATCAAAGTGACCTGAAAAAAATGAAAACTTGGCTATTGGTCATATTAGAATAACTAAACGGACTTCTTTGGTAATTTTGAGAGGGTATACGTTGAGGTTGGAAATGGAATTTGACCTTTTCGAGAAAGAAAGCCCCGTATGCACACTCAGTGACCTACAGAACCTGAGATAACTTCGTTCAGGCTTACTTGGCCCCTGAAACTGAAAGATCGATAATTCTGGCTAATTAGAGGCTGTTTTTAGGTGAGATTTGGCAGTTTTGAGGCTAGGAGCGAAAGGATCAGAACAGGGATTAATAATCAGTATTATACTCAAACCCAGTGAGCCGAAAAACCTGAAAAAATGTGATCGGGTTACATTTTCGATGAACAAAAAGGGCTATTTTGGCTATTTTTGGGTTTTTTTTTAGAAATAAACCCTGACCTGTGGGGGCCAAACAGTCACCGGATTCTGATTCAGCTACCTCAAAAACATAAAACCAACATAGTCTAATTAAAAGTTAAAACAACTTTGTTTTATTTGCTTGTTTAATCTAAAGATCTAAATAAAGTAGAGGTTGTTGATTGCTGGTTAAAATGTAATATATAAATTGGAACTGAGGGATCTCTAAGTAAGAATCTTAAGGTTTCGAATGCTCTTCGACAGTTATCTTTAGAAAAAGTACAAAATGTACAAAGGGGAAGCCGTGCGACATAAGTAAGACATAATTAACTATATGAAATAGCACTGAGAAAAGATGTGAGTAGTTAGGCTCTGCTGCCATCACCCCAAATTCCGACAGATGGCGCTACCTTTATGGAGCTACCAAGTTGTAGGTTATGTTCTATGTTCAGGTGGTAAAACAGTGAGGTTTTTAATGAAAATTCCTACTAAGTTACCATTGATCGGTAAATCAGTTATCACCATTTTTCGCTAAGCCGGGAGGTCAGTAACTTTTTACAGAATCATTTAACTGTTTGTTGGTAAGGTAGGGAGCAATGTTACCATGAGTTGGTAAAACAAGGAGATTGGTAGGTTGGTATATTAGAATTTAACTAGCAGGGGTAAGGTAGAGATGAACGTTACCGGCAGTCGGTAAAACAAGGAGTCTGGTAGCTTTTTGAAATTATTTTACTGTCTGTCCGTAAGGTGGTGTGATTTGTAAATTTTTATATTATCATTTTTAAAAATAGACTATTGAATTTTAAAAACAGTTCGGTAAAACAGGAACTTCAGTAATACACATCATTAGCCACAAACAGAGCCTCTGTCACTAAACCAGAAACCTACCTTATCAAGAAAAGGATAAATAGCTATGTATAAGACTAAGGTCTGAAGTCGATCGGACCAATATTGTTCAAACAACAATTTAAACTAATAGTTTTTCAAAATTCAGAGGTCTGGTGCAAATACTCTGCACATACGCAATCTAATACTGTACTTTAAATGAAACTATATATATAATTAAAAATTTGTCATACGGACAACCGCAGGATTTCGCCGGGAGCGGGTGCTAATCTGAAAAATTGCACCCGCTTCCACCGAAATCACGGCAAAATTTCAGCCACAACCACGTCTCACAACCGTGAGATAGGTGGTTACAGTCTGTAAAGGAATCAAGACGACGATCCAGCAAAAGCCTCGTGCACTCTAAGAACACGGAGCGACACAAGGACAACAGCCTTCTGCATTTTTCCCGCAAGTGTTCTAGCATATTGTTGACACGCAGGGATGCTTTTTAGGCCATTAGCAAGTGAAAGCTTGGCACCTCCAAGAGCGCCGACGACAAGGACGATCAATTTAACAAAATATTCCGGGTACAATCGTTGCAACTCCCTTATAAGGTCTCAATACCTCTATTTCTTTTCATTCTCCTTGGTTATGATGTTTTTGTCAGCTGGTGCCGAAAATTCGATAACAAACATGGTTCGCTTCTCGAAGTCAAGAGGAACCATGTCAGTCCTCGAGTGAGCAACAGAAAAAATTGTTGAGAATATAAAGTTCCAGTATATGCGTCACATCCCATTCTCGACAATTGACTCAATTTCCCTAGGAGCATTGAGAGGAGCGATATTAAGGTTAATGCTCGGGGTGTGCATGGCACGCCCTGCAGCTATCATCGGGAATGTCTTGGCTCAAAATGTGGCGACGGTATGTTAAGGTGGAAATGACACCCTCTTGGCATGCAAAAATGAAACCCTCTGTACCAGACTTGAATCCGGGCGATTTAAGAAAAGCAAACGTTAACTCACAAGGCATTGACTGATCCTTCACATTTCTGTGGAAGATACCGTGCATCCTCTTATCGAGGAGCTGTTCACGAAAGTTGTTCTCCTGGGCTACCTTAATCCGGCCTTTCAGGAGTGAGTACTTGAGATAGACAAGATTTGATGCATTTCGCTCACCCCTAATACTGCAGATACTTTGTTCCTCGCCGACAGTTCGGAAGACCAAATCTCTCGGATGAGACGTTTGTATCTGCTTCGGAGAGTATCCTTTATAGATGTCACATCCTG
>NC_046660.1:148789774-148791863 GCF_010883055.1 Belonocnema kinseyi
CTCATGGTGTCGCCCTGAAAGACACCTCTCTGAAACGTGACCTTGTTAGTTGTCACACGAGTTTTTCCAGATGAGATAGTAAATCTGGTTTTCCAAAGCGGCGTCAATCTCTCTATGCACCCAACTATTTGCAGATGAACTTTTAAGATTTCCAAAAGACAGATGATAAGTCCATGGGATGTCGAATCGAAAGCTTTCCGAGAATCAATTCAGGCCATCGATAGGTCACGCTGGGAAAATGCTGCATCTTTGCAGACACATCTATGGATGAGCAGGTTCTCCCGACATCCGGCTACGCCTTTCTTTGAGCCTCGTTGTTCATACATTTCTTGCCACACAGGCTCAATTGCCCGAACAATCCTATCATTTAGGATAGCTGTGAATATCTTATAAAGCGTGTTCAGAAAAGTTATTGGCCTGTAGTTCTTCGGGTCAGCTAAGTTGCCTATTTTCGGTAGGAGTATTGTGCACCCTTCCACCAGCCACTCTGGAATCGACTCTTCCGGCTTGAAATATGAGGGGAAAATACGGGCCAAATGCTGATGGGTTGAAGAAAACTTCTTCCACCAGAAGGTTTTAATACAATCTGGTCCCGGTGCGGAATAGTTCTTCAGCCCTCTTAATACTTTTTTCACCTCCTCGTTAGTTATGGGTGGGCATTCTTTATCAGGTGTTATGAGGGCAACACATAACTCCTTGAAGCTATTTATATTTTCTGAGTCTACGTCCAGTCTATGCTGAACTTCGTAGACTTCTCTCCAAAATACTTCGACCTCCTCTGGTTTGGGTGGGTGTTCGACAGTAACTGGAGGATCTTGGAAGAGTCAAGATGGGTCAGAGAGAAACTGTTGATTTTCTCTGAACCACCTCTCCCTCCGCTCTAGACTTCTCTTAGCGTCAGATAGTATCCGTATTCTCTCAACAATATGCTGCCGGATGGTCAGCAGCTTTGAATTGTTAAGTGCGTGATAACGGGTCCGGAGTTCGCGCGCGAAATTTGGAACTTTGGCGGTAAAATTCCTGCCAGATGTGATGTAGTAAATCACACATTGAATGCGGGACGCATACTGTCTTGCCCAGCCTATCTTTATGGCACGTTGATGCATTCGTCTTTTGGTCTTATGATCAGCCGCTGGTTTTGTTTTACGGTTCGCATCGGCCAAAGCTCTCGCTGCATTATACACACAATAATTGATAGCCCAGAGGTCGGATTCACCGGAAAAATGTCCACGAAGCTCGTCATCCACTTCAGCCAGATCTTTAGGCTTTGGAGAAACCTTGGTGTTGATGTTTTTCAGTGTCGTAAAGCATCGCTCTTCATCTCTTGGATACCTGCCCGCGGTTGGTCTTAGTGTCGCCGCTCTTTCTTTGTTGCTGGCTTGTTCTAGCTGTGGTAGAGTAAGCGTTCCGCTTACATAGCCCCTTTTACGGAGTAGTTCAGCATGGTTTCGCAGACGTTGCTGCGAAAAGAACAATAGCTCCGGGTGTTTCTCGCACCACAGAGCATACAGCCGTGCCATGTAACCCCGTTCACGGACCACACTCGCATCGTAGCACTCTAGCAAGTCGTGATTCAGTTACTCCGTCCACCCAAAGGTCGCGAGATCCCGCCGATCCATCGCATTGAATCCATTTTCATTGGCTCCCCCAGCTCTAGATTGGTCGGGATTGTTGGCCGACCCACTGTCGGGAGCCCTGCGCGTTCTGTTGTTTGGAACCGCACTTACTACAACTATGTTTGGTGTTGTTATTGTTGTTCCCACGAGAAGGTAGGGAAAGGGGTTCGTCCATCCTTGTAGAGCCCCGCATGCAAGGAAAAGGCTGCGTACTCTAAGAGATCGCCCGGTATCACAAAATCACCGTTCTACACACCTCACCCAGGTGCCATTCAGCTTTAGGCATGGTTTTCACATCTCCGCTTGGGGGTTAATTCCTTCGGGACCACCCCTGGACAATTGTGCACGACAGCCTATTTATTTTTGTAATCATATTCAGCAGAAACCCTTGGTACAATGACCCTCTATCCGCAACCCGAGGGCGCGTTCGGTGGCTTTGTCATAGGCCCTTCTGTTTGATTCTAGAGGAATCA
>NC_046660.1:148791963-148802236 GCF_010883055.1 Belonocnema kinseyi
TACATCAATTAAATGTGAGGTTGAGTGCATGTCCGCTATCCTGGAAAGTATAAGCCTGAGTTTTCATCGCATTATATATCAAAAATTCGAAAATTATGCGTAACTTAAAAACACTGCGGGGCACGCATCCATTCCAATCGCTCCGTGCATAATAATTTGTGCATGTGCACTATGAAGTTTATACCATAATCGTGAGTTACTAAATAAGATAACTTAAAATTAATTGAAAAATAACTTTTAACTGATTATAATAACTTATAACTGATGAGACTGATATACAAATAATTAAATTAGGCAGTTAATAATTAAAACAAGATAAAACTAATTAAATTAAGTTAAAGATAATGTAATCAGAAGAAGATATTTGAATTAAGTGAATGAAATTAAGTAGAATAAAACCTTGCTCTCTATTTTAAAATAATAAAAAGAGAGCTCCAATCGACTTCAGGCATTAGTGTTCCAGTAATTTAAAAATGGTAAATAAAATGTAAAAATTAAGCAAAAATAATTTAAATTGTATTGCCTGATCATTATTTTTCACATTATATTAATTAGTTTGTTATTATATAATATTTTTTTCTTTCATTAACTTGTGTCAGGTAAACAGCATCCCTGAGTGATGATGTTAGCATGATTTTAGGAATACTTATCGAGAAGGTTGTCGTATGCCACCAATGTTGGTGCTATACATGAGGAGTTTACCCTTTATTTTGTTATTGTGCCGATAGACAACCATCTGATGCGCCTATAATATAAAAATGTTCTAAGGTCTATTTAAAAGTATAATTTGTTTGGTGATTTCCTTAACTGGTAACAAACTTGCAGTACCAAACATAAAATTGTAAAAGTGTATTATGTATGTTTTATGATTCCATTTAAATTAAGAGCTAGGATTTTAGTAAATATAAGAATTTTCTGAAAGTTGAATAAATGATAAATACGGTTTACAAACTGTTACTTGAAAAAAACATTAGTTGATGAAATTGAACAGTGGGCGAAGGAAGGAACTAAACACATTATAGTATTGGGCAAAATTCTGAAGAAGACCAAATATAGATCTATGGGAGGAGAACGTAGAATTATGACACTGATCTGGGGTGATATAGAGAGTGCTTCTGAAACGCAGATAAGGACTCGGGTAATTTAAAATTTAATGCAGAAATTTTACAATGCATTTTTGGATTACTATATACACATGATTATTCCGCGAATTAAAAACGCATTCAATAGTTTGGATAATTTTAAGGCTTTTGTTGAATTTACTGGGATTTTGAAGACGATGTTGGCTGTTTAAATGTTTTTTTAACTGTTGTTATTGATTTTAAGTATGCTATTGATTGCCATTCAAAACTAAAATTTTGTTATCTATTTGATAATAAATAATATCAAATTATTCAATTTTTGTTCATTTTATTAATTCCCAGTTGGAAATTAATTATAAAATAAATGTAATTCTTACGTTCGTGATTATTAAAGATTAAATAAAAAGCATTTGTTGTAGCCCACCAGACCTATTTAAGAACCCGGAATATCTGCCTGCATTCGCATGGTTTACCACTCAAATTTTTAAGAGAAAACTTAAGTGATGGATCTGCGATATGAATTGCCGATATCACGTTGTTTTTAAACGACGAATTTGCTCCCCATTAGCGAATAGTGAAATTATGTTGCCTATTGGGACAAATAACACGCCTTTAAAATTTTGTTGAAAAATATTAGGTCCTTCGGGTTGCATAACTCACGAGAAGTTTCCCAATATGCATCGGTCAAGAAGGAAAACGAAAATATTCGTTTAAGGCTTCAATTACTTCTTCAAAGGTTTTCTGTGGTTTACTTGCTTAGTTTAAGTTCAAAAATTGAAGTTATGATCATTAAAACGATTTAGCTCCATCGATGAATTTCGTTCACAGAGTCGCGCTTTTTTTCATTTTAACGTAGAACCGATTGCTATTTTTGTGATTTTTCGTCCTATTACCTAATCTATTTGCATTTGAAATGCCGGAAGTGACAACATGAGCGACATTTTAGGGAAAGCCAAAATCTACTCGGATAATGTTTTGCTCACACAAGATAATGTTCTTCGACATTATATTTTCATTTTCGGTGCATTGAAGAAGGAAAGCAACAAAGACCCTTTCTCCCAGGGAATAATTTTGTAGATTGATGAGTACGTAAGAAGTATATGGGAGAAAGCTTCACTCCCCATCATCAGTCAAAAACGGTCTTCCGCTAAGATTAAGAGTCTCCATCATGCCTACAAAAAACTGGAAAAGTACCCCAAGTAACAACGCAACAGTGAATCGTATAGAAGCAAGAGGCCTAGTTTCCTTGACAAATGTAAGTGCCTTTTTGATATTTGTTCGTGCAAATGTCTCTCTTTCCCATCTTACTCTTGTGAACGAACCAAAACGTTTCTTGTAAAGAACAGTCTCTTTTAGAGGAATAACAAATACAGAGAAGAATAGATATTGGTTCAGTTGATAAAGAGGCTACGGCCCGGCTTGAAATTCGTTTCTTGCACAAGGAAAAGTCATTTCTCGGTCAAAAAGCCAGGAAACTGAAACTGTGCCACAGCCTAGATGTTCCTATAGTTTGACAAACAGAAAAGATTCACTACCCGAAAGTTTTTCCCCTGCGAGCATGAAAACGAGCTAAGATGATGAATTTGTTTTCAAACACAAAATACCTAAAAAAGAATTGCAATACAGGACTGGAAATATTCCAAATTTGGTCATTGCCTGTGATCGCGCAGGGATCTCTGACAGGAAAGCATCCCTAATTGCAACTGTATTTATCAAAGACTTGGAGATTGCATAAAATAAAGCTATTGACCGCTCTAAAATTTGTCGAGGGCGAAAACAAAAAAGACCTAAAAAACTTGATGGGCGATAAAAAAGAAAATTTTCAGTTTATAATTCGATTCAAGGAAGGACAAAACGATAAAAAAAACTTCAAAAAGGAACAGCCATAACCACTGAAAGTATTGTTGAAGAGCACATTAGGCTTGTTGAAGAGCACGGTTCAATTTTCTTGGGGCACAAGGCCACAAGTGCAGGAACTGCAGAAGCGATTGCCAAAGATTTGGTGAACTTCTTCTCTGGAAACAAACTTTCAATTCACGAGCTCTAGGTGCCACGTCACGATGGAACTGTAACCAATGCAGGCAGAAAGGATGGGGCGCTGGCAGAACTGAAGAAGACATTCCAAACATTTTTCAATGGATGGTCTCCGTATTTTATGGCAATGAGCTCCCATTGCGAAACCTGCTTAATACGTTCGATGGGGCGAACTCTGGTCCAACCAGTTACTCGAAGGATATTGGGAAGTAGTTGGCCAATTGTGAAACCAACCAAATTGAACACTTTGAGCCTTTGGAGTCCAACATGCCACAGATGGCTGAAAGTTTGGATCTAAGTACAGATCAGAAGTACTTTCGCGAAATGGTAACCGCCGTTTATTTGGGGGTAGTTTCAGTATTCCTTGCAAGGCGAAACTAAGAGACTTGGCAGAATACGTCACGAAGGTTTATGCCCGTGTGTGGATTTAGATAAAAATAAAATCGACCTTCAAAGATGGGCATAAAAATTTGTTTAGCCTGATGCAGTAAACAGGATTTATGAATTTATTTTATATACGTACATACCTGTTTATGAAGAATGAAGTTATGGAACCTAAAGGAATTTTGTAGTCACTCGGAAACGTTGCACACATCTTTTTCAGGTTATAAGACAACATAATTTCCCTATTCCATATCAAAATTAAAAAATAATTTTTGTGTACGAAATTTTCTCTACTCTAATCGAACCACAAAACTTCTGATTTCCGGTCAGGTGCTTTTCCAATTAATCTATTAGAGGGATCAGAATAAGAACTCTTAATTCATGAAAATAACGCTATTTTTTAGCTAGGTGTTAACAATACAAGTAATTATTTCTTGAATTTATCTGCTATACCATCAGAGATTGTACCTTACCGACAGTAGGTCAACCCTCCAAACCATGAAGGCAGAAAATCTACACAATATAGATCAAGTTAAGAATCTTCAATAACAGAAAATGCTTAACGTCTTAATAAGACAATATGGAAAATAATATTTTCAAATTAAAATTATTTATTGAAAAAAAGGACCTACTCAATCTTCACTTCATTGGGAATTGAACCACAAAACTTCTGATTTCCGGGCAGGTGCTTTTCCAATTAAGATATTAGAGGGAACAGAATAAGGACTTTTAATTCAAGAAAATAACGCTAATTTTTAGCTAGGTGTTAATAATACAAGTAATTATTTTTTTAATTTTTCTGCTATATCATCAGAGATTGTACCTTGCCGACAGTAGATCAACCCTCCAAGCCATAAAGGCAGAAAATCTACACAATACCGATCAAGTTAAGAATCTTCAATAACAGAAAATGCTTAACGTCTTAATAAGACAAGATGGAAAATAATATTAACAAATTAAAATTATTTCTTGAAAAAAAGATCCTACTCCATCTTCACTCCATTGGGAATCGAACCACAAAACTTCTCATTTCCCGTCAGGTGCTTTTCCAATTAAGATATTAGAGACATCAGAATAAGGACTCTTAATTCAAGAAAATAACACTAATTTTTAGCTAGGTGTTAATAATACAAGTAGTTATTTTTTTAATTTATCTGCTATATCATCAGAAATTGTACCTTAACGACAGTAGATAAACCCTCCAAACCACAAAGGCAGAAAACCTACATAATATTGATTAAGTTAATAATCTTCAATAACAGAAAATGCTTAACGTCTTAATAAGACTAGATGGAAAATAATATTTTCAAATTAAAATTATTTCTTGAAAAACAGATCCTACTCCATCTTCACTCTATTGGGAATTGAACCACAAAACTTCTGATTTCCGGTCAGGTGCTTTTCCAAATAAGCTATTAGAGGGATAAGAATAAGAACTCTTAATTCAAGAAAATAACGCTAATTTTTAGCTAGGTGTTAATAATACAAATAATTATTTTTTAAATTTATTTGCTATATCATCAGAAATTGTACCTTGCCGACAGTAGATCAGCCCTGCAAACCATAAAGGCAGAAAATCTACACAATATCGATCAAGTTAAGAATCTTCAATAACAGAAAATGCTTAACGTCTTAATAAGACTAGATGGAAAATAATATTTTCAAATTAAAATTATTTCTTGAAAAAAGATCCTACTCCATCTTCACTCCATTGGGAATTGAACCACAAAACTTCTGATTTCCGGTCAGGTGCTTTTCCAATTAAGATATTAGAGGGATCAGAATAAGGACTCTTAATTCAAGAAAATAACGCTAATTTTTAGCTAGGTGTTAATAATACAAGTAATTATTTTTTTAATTTATTTGCTATATCATCAGAGATTGTACCTTGCCAACAGTAGATCAACCCTCCAAACCATAAAGGCAGAAAATCTACACAATATCGATCATGTTAAGAATCTTCAATAACAAAAAATGCTTAACTTCTTAATAAGACTAGATGGAAAATAATATTTTCAATTTAAAATTATTTCGTGAAAAAAAGATTCTACTCTATCTTCACTCCATTGGGAATTGAACCACAAAACTTCTGATTTCCGGTCAGGTGCTTTTCCAATTAATCTATTAGAGGGATCAGAATAAGAACTCTGAATTCAATAAAATAACGCTAATTTTTAGCTAGGTGTTAATAATACAAGTAATCATTTTTTTAATTTATCTGCTATATCATCAGAGATTTTACCTTACCGACAGTAGATAAGCCCTCCAAACCATAAAGACAGAAAATCTACACAATATCGATTAATTTAAGAATCTCCAATGACAGAAAATGCTTAACGTCTTGATAAGACTAAATGGTACTACGTGGCATTTCATACCTCCTTCCGCTCCTCATTTTGGGAGTTTATGAGAGGCTGGAGTTAAATGTTTTTAACACCATCTGAAAAGAATTGTAGGTGCACATCCTCTTACATATAAAGAGTTTTATATCCTTCTTACTCGTATAGAAGCTTGCCTCAATTCCCGTCCTATTGCCTCTTTTCCAAATGATCCTGAATACTTTTCTTACCTTACACCTGGACAGTTTCTGATTGGAGCCCCTTTGACCAGCATTCCAGAACCCTCGTTGGAATTTACTTCGCAAAATAGATTAAATCGATGGCAGTTAGTACAAAAAATTTCAGATATTTACTGGTGAAGATGGGCCGCTGATTATTTACAGTCTTTGCAAAAATGCTACAAATGGTTCAACAGAGAGCTAAATCTTGTGATCGGTGCTTTTTTTCTTTTGAAACATGATTCGTTACCGCCTTCTAGATGGTTGTTAGGTCGCACAGTTAAATGCTACCAGGGAAAGGACGATTTAGTACGTTTTGTTCGTGTAAAAACTGCCAGTTCGGAATACGAACATCCGATTACTCAGCTTTGTCTGTTACTAGTAAGAGTGAAAGAAATGAGCGAAATCTAAACAACTATTATTAATTAGATATATAAGAAATTATTGTGTAAACTTAGTAGATTAGCAGGCGGCTAAAACTATTACATTTTTGTTACATTTAGTTTTATGAGATTTTCTGCGATTGAAAATTATTCAATTTATCGACATCGCCTATTTCAAAGCTATTTTTATTTTCTTTATTATTAAAAGGAATATTTGAAGTCACGTGGTTTCTGCGTTTGAGTGTGTGATGATAGCCTTGTCGTTTGAAAAAATCAGTGTGCGAGCAGAAATGAATCGCCACAGATCGTTGTCCGATCTTTTTGGATCATTAAAGTGATTAACTCAATAAAGACATTGAATATTACATCTTACAAAAATGTCTATATATATCGAGTGAGTGAGTGAGTGATCTGTGTGGTTTTCAAAAATGGTCTTAGTCTGCCAAGTATTCTATACTTTAAATAAAAATTGAACTTTTCATTATTTCTAACGATTCTTCTCTGTCTATTCCTGATCGGGAAAAATTAATTAGTTATAAACATAAATATTAAACACTGTTCAATAAATTAATAAAATATTGGAACAACACCCTTTCATTACACAACAAGCGTATTACCATCCATAAATGTATCGAATACTCGCAGGATAGTATTTAGTTTGGTAAGCAACGACATATCACATTATCCAAAAAAAGTATTGTATAACATTCTGGAGCAGCCTTTTTATGCAATGGGCCCCCAGAAGGCAATCGGATAAATATATACACACTTAAATTTTTTATCTAAACCTATCAAGATTTATTTTTTTAAATGAATTAAATTTTGATGCAGAAAAAATTCATGCATTTACGGGTAGCATATGCGTTAGTTCCATAGTATGTCAACTGTAAGTAGGCTAGGCGTACTTACAAACAGCAGAAAGCAGAGAGAACGAACATCAGAAAGATCCCTTTCTATCGAGAAAAGGGTTTTAATTAATTTGACACTCCGGCTTCGACGCTCGTTTGGACGAGATCGTCCTCGCGTACGCTCCAGAGGAGAGAAATGTCACATATTTCTACCTGTCACAACCAATAGTTGTGTTTGAAAGTGGTTGATCTTGTGCAGTGATTTAGTACTGTAAAATGACTTGTGCCTAAGTATGAATGTTTTTAATTCTTTTATTTAATTGTATTTAAAGGAACAATGTTACCTAGGTAGTTCATGATCAAATCGAAAGATTTCTCTGTGATTGGTTCGCCCATCACTTAAGTCGCCAAAGATTTAGATATAAAATATTCAAAATTATCTAAATTCATATTAATCTTCCTTTCCTTAATGTTTGTTCGCCCGCATTGTAGCTCGTAAGTGCTTGTGAATAAAGATATCACAAGATGCTTTTTAACGCTTTTTTATATACTATGTAAAGGATTATAACTATTTTTATCGGGAATTATACAATATAGCCGTGGTGCTCAACCAATAAATCATTAATAAATAAATTAAAAATAGAGATTCTAGTAAATTTAAATTGAAAAATGAATGATTATACAGAAGGTTTGCAGCACCGATTTTTCTGTCAATAAAAATGATTGTCAGACTGAGTTCTGCCAGAAAAATCAAAAGAGTTTCTCCTCACCTGGAATAATAATTTTTCAAATCGCTGCATTTTCATTTAGAAACCGTGCAAGGAACGCACTATGCTCCCATTAAACTTTGTAACTGACTCGTGAGTTCTCTTAATTCTTCTTGTTTTTACTTTTTGTTTGTTTTAATGTCATTTATTTTAATATATGCTGTGGCCGTGGAATTTACCGACGACACCTTTGAAAGTTCCCAAATAAGATAAAATTAAATACATTTCAGTAACAAATTTAGTTAATAAAATTTATGAAATGTTACATAGCTATATTTAAACTGTTTTTTGATCTTAATTTACTTTAAGTATATTGAAGAATAATATTTAGCAGTAGGTAATTCTTTCCATAATCTAATTATAGTTTTTCCAACAAGATTTGCATATTGTCACAATATTACTCTTACCAAAGATTTAATCAGTTTTGCACTATTTCTTGTAAATGTATCTTATAAATAACAAATATTGATTGTTCTTTGTTCATAATGTATTATCTAAGCGTTTACATGACCTCTGTTCAATAAAATACTTCTGCCTACATACATTATGATATCTTATCCTTATTATTTACAGTTATTTACAACTTATTACTGATCGAGATTTTACATTTTCTGATTTTATTGAGAAGTTAGCAACCGATTGAATATAGGGATTAGGAAAAATAGGGAATATTTATCAATCTTGTTTGATTACATATCTCTTTTGGCACATCCCAGAGTCTAAAAAAAAGCATTGATTATTGCTGTATGATTTCTCGAATCTTTTATTTAGTTTAGTATGCGAGTTTTACGTTTGTTTATTACTCTCACTCTTATACACATTTGCTAACGTGTATTAAAAGTTACTAAAAACGATAACATAAAGGCTGAAGTGATTATTTCGTCTTTTAGTGATAATGATCCCTTTTTTTAAATTAAAATTGGAGTTTGCAATGAGAAAATGTAAAAGGTTCAGCTACTATATTTTTTATTACCAATTCGGTATGAGTTTCACTATATCATTTCGTGCTAAACATTCAAAATTCTATAATTAATTTTTATTGCACATAATAAACAATATGGACCAGTTTAATGTGTTTACTTTTATAAAATATGTATTATATTTAATTATATGAGTTAATTTAAATATATTGGACAAATTCATACTAGCGAATTCATTTTCTTGAGGTATTAATTTTTTACTGATATTGGTATTTTTCAATCCAATTACATTTGTAACAATTTTTTCTTGAATCCCATTGCTCAGTATCAGGAAACTATTTCTCCAAAATAGTGATCCGTATTTAATCCAGGCATATGTTTTTTAATAATTCAAAGAATCAAAATGCTTGGGTACATTACTTGAAAGAATTTTTCTTATCATACAAGAAATTAATTTCCTTTGCTAAAAAGGTATAGATTAATACACTTGTTTGAGTCAATAAGCTCAATTCACTTGCATTAATGAGTGCATAATGAAATCAGTCGATTTTTTAGAAGAAATCTTTCTTAGTTTTAATTTTTAATGAAAAGAATGTTTTCAATATTAACAGTTTGAAAATAAATTACATTTTTGGATTTTTTCTTGGTCTATATTTGGAAAGTGTAATAATGTAAATAGATTGATTCAAAATCGCCAACTCAATTTTTCATTATTTTTAGATCAAAGAGACAACAGTTTAGTCCAAATTATCTCTAATCGAGGTAATATATATGTGTATATAGAAACCTGATACACTGTTACACATGAATTGTTTCCTTGGGTAAGCGTTGGTGTTTCCCTGACCGTACAAAGAAATATATATATAAATAAAAGTTTTTGATAAGGACAACCGCAGGATTTCGCCGGGAGCGGGTGCTAATCTGAATAATTGCACCCACTTCCAGCGAAATCGCGGTAAAATTTCAGCCATAACCACGTCTCACAACCGTGAGATAGGCGGTTACAGTCTGTAAAGGAATCAATACGACGATCCAGCAAAAGCCTCGTGTACCCTAAGAACACGGAGTGACCCAAGGACAACCGCCTTCTGCATTTTTCTCGCAAGTGTTCTAGCATATTGTTGACACGCAGGGATGCTTTTTAGGCTATTAGCAAGTGAAAGCTTGGCACCTCAAGGAGCGCTGATGATAAGGATGATCAGTTTAACAGAATATTCCGGGTATAATCGTTGCAACTCCCTTATAAGGTCTCGATACCTCTCTTTCTTTTCATTCTCCTTGGCTATGATGTTTTTGTC
>NC_046660.1:148802336-148812881 GCF_010883055.1 Belonocnema kinseyi
CTAGGAGCATTTAGAGGAGCGATATTAAAGTGAATGCCGTAGGAGTGACAGAGACGGTAATAAAGTACTCTTAGTGCCGCATTGTGCCTTTGAATGTAGGTCTTTGCCGCGTGTGCTGGACAACTAGATAGTATGTGAGCTAAATGCTCGGGGTGTGCATGGCACGCCCTGCAGCTATCATCGGGAATGTCTTAGCTCAAAATGTGGCGACGGTATGTTAAGGTGGAAATGACACGGTCTTGGCATGCAAAAATGAAACCCTCTGTACCAGACTTTAATCCGGGTGATTTAAGGAAAGCAAGCGTTAGCTCACAAGACATTGACTGATCCTTCACATTTCTGTGGAAGATACCGTGCAGCCTCTTATCGAGGAGCTGTTCACGAAAGTTTTTCTCTTGTGCTTTCTTAATCCGGGCTTTCAGGAGTGAGTACTCGAGATAGATTAGATTTGATGCATTTTGCTCACCCCTAATACTGAAGTGAAGTCTGAGTGTTTCAGCAGCCTCCTCCGCTGCTTTGTACAGAAATGCTCCTTTGCCCACTTCTTCTATATATATATATATATATACATGCATTCAGATCGAGTTTCGGGTAGTTTGAATGTTAAATAACCCTATTTTCAGATTCTCCCCTCGTTTCTTGTCATAACAAAGGTGTATGACATGGGTCGCGGATTTCACCATACGCATGAGCAACTTTTCAGTAATAGAGTTATCCAGAGTTTTCTTCACTAGTTATTACATTTAATACTTCTGGAGTTTTATCTTTACTCTTTATCGATAAACGTAATAGGTTTTGATGAGTTAGAATGTGTAATTATATAATTTTTCCAAAATGAAATTTTAACTTTTTTTATGGACAATTTCATTGTAACTATAGTTAAAATTTCAGTCAAAGCCAATTCCGATATGTCTCTGGATTTATTTTCATTTCCTAGTATTTTTTGATTTAAGGAATCTAGTTTTATAACACTAAAATCGGCTCCGGTGTCAAATAAAAATTATGCTTCGATTTTATTAAATACAGGGGATAAAAATTCTACGGCTGGGAATTCTAAATCAAGTTTTTGATAGAATTTTGATCGTGTTTTATCAGGAATTGTAATTTTTTATGACGCTTCTAGTTCTCTGTGCTTGTTTGACGCTCTTTTTTTTGTTTTTCATGTCGCAGCGACTGTTCGCCGAGCAGAGTGCGAGTTCAAATGCGAAAAGTCTGTAAGAGCCTGAGGGTTAATCTTATATATTTGATCGTAGGGATTGTGATATCCTGACTTTGTAACGGAGTCGTTGGACATGATGATTGTATGTGTACGGATACTCGTGCGTTGGAATGTCATCGTCTGAAAAATGAGGACTGTTCTCATTCACGCCATTTGAAAATTCGGGAATATGAGAACGCCTGTGATATGGATTTTAAGGTGTATTGGATGTTTTCCTAGAACGGGCATAGGGGCTAGCACTACAATCTCGTGACCATGAATATTGATGTTGATATTGTCTATTAAAATTGTAATTTTCTAAAAATTGTGACTTGTCTTCACCAGTATAATGATAGTATTATGATTCATGATAATAATTTGTATAATAAGAGTTTAACTGTTGCCTTATTTCGTATTCGAGTACTACTTTTAAAGACTCATTTATTTTGAAAGGATTGCGTTCCTACACTAAGTCTGAAATGCTACCTAGTAAACCGCGTATGAATGCTCCGAGAGCACATTAGTTTAAAGGGGCTAAAAGATTTTTATATTAGGAAACTTGTCTTCGAGCGCAGCTTAGGCTCCTGTTCTTAAATGAACCAAACAATCAACGAATTCTCTCGTTTTCCTCTCGTCTCATTCTAATGGTAGAAATCTCATGTAAGTACGGCAAATATGTTTTACACGGAGCAAAACCTTGTTTTAAATGTTTGACTGAATCCGTGTTTGTGTTAACATGTGTTTGGTGAATGCTATCTCTGGCTGTACCTATCAACCAGGCTAATACAGCTCTGAGGTACCGTGATGAGTAATTAACAGGTACCGATGATTCCCCATTTTGGGATGTCTTGGATAAAATCTCAAACTGGCATGTTTTTGCAATCGTAACGTGGAATATTTACTACGCCTTGCTATACTGAAAAACACTCTGCCATTCATATCATCATGGCTTTGCTGAGAGTGTGGCTAATATCGCCCAAGAATTGATATTGATCGTTTTTCTTTAGGCATCTTTGTGAAAGATTACAATTACTTTGTGATGTCGATTTTAAACACACGTAATTGTCTATGAATAGGGATATTTGAACACATGCAGAATGCTTAGTTCATAAAACAACTATAGAAAATGAATTTTTTCAGGGAATGAATTTTATACTTACATTTGCTTAAATGAAACAGTGTTCATTGCAATTCAAGTGGATTGTCTGACTATAATCGCGTAGATTTCTGGCCTCGAGTTGTCTTGTTCGTTCAGTAGAAAAATACAGTGATGGATAGACAGTCCCACTTTTAGCATCGCTACATAGAGGTATACGGTCTGCAAGTAACGTGTACCTATCACTTAGCGAACGAATGCCTTCGTTCGTTCAGTAGAAAGATGCAGTAAAGGCTAGACTCTTTACTCTTCGTTAAGAACGAATGAAAATATACCAAATGTACGGATCAATTTGAATTAGAACTTTTAATTTTTTCATTGTTAAAATTACTTGTAATGGCCACACTGTTTGTAAATTATTTGCGTAATTTCGTATGTGAATGGGTAAATTCAAAACTAATTTTTATTTAAGCGTTGTTAGTTTTCAAAATGATTTAAAACGCGAATGTTGATTAATGATCTTCGATGACGTTAATTTAAACCCTTCCCATGTACAATCTTACTACAAAGAGTATATATAATGTTAATTCAGGGTAGTTTCGTAGTTTTTTTAACGATGGCAGAGCTTGCGAACACGTGAAGTATACCATCGCCTATCATGCACTTTAAACTTTTCCTTGCCCTGAAGGTGAACGTGCAACGTATCTATACTAATAATAATTATAGAAAAAGAAACATTGTATTTTTAATGTGCAGCAGCAATAGGTTCTTTTTTTTTGCAATTTAGCTTATATTACGTTCTAGATCTTTATAATGAACCATAACTTTAAAGACTACTATGCAAAATCCAATTAGTTCTTTTTAAAATCTTATTTTTTTTAGAATAAGCTAGAAAGCACATTTTCATAATGGGGAACTGAACGTTTTTTGTACCATACATCTTTGGACAATTTCAGCTATTTCAAAGAATACATAAAAAACTATGTTCTTATAACATTTTATTAACAATAGATATTTAAATAATTTTTATTTGAATGTCTCTAAGCTATAGAGCACCCTTTCTGATGTTGGATGCTTCCTACCATTTCAGTCTTTCATGATACCTACTGTTTGACACATATTTGAAAAATTTTCAAACAAATCCACCCTAATCTATTATCTCATAAATTTAGTGCGCGTGAGAGGAGGGAGGTCCGGATTAGGTACTATGATGTGAAACAAATTTTCCGCGAAAATATGCAATACCTGATCTATTAACCAAAAGACATTGCTGTTAACGGGTTGGAGATGGTACGGGTTTTCCCTACAATACCCTATTGTGGTTATTATTGATTCATAAACTATTTCTATGAACCAAGAGCCAGGCAACTACAGAAAAATCAATGAAAGCCATTCGAATTTTGGAATTTTTTGACACAACTTGGACCTACTCTAGGGCCATAAACTTTTACGACCCTACTGAAAACGATTTATCGCGGGCAGAGAGCGAGGAAAACTCCAGCGAATAAATTAACAAATAGAAGAATTGCTTATTTTACACGATTACCTTAAATATATCTTAACATTAAACTTTATATTTTGCTTTCCTCTATCGATTTTACAGGCAAGGGGCACATTTGAGTAATCGGTTGATCATATTCAGAACTGGCAGTTTTAACTCGAACTCATCGTAATAGATCGTCCTTTCCCTTGTCACATTTATTAATCCTATCCATTGATTATCGACATGGCGGTAGCGAATCATGTTTGATAAGAACAATATCACGGATCATAAGATTTAGAGTTTCATTGAACGACTTTTAGGGTTTCTGCAAGAATTCTGTGTAATCAATGCCCCAAATTCTCCAGAGAATTTCAGAAATGTGTTGTATTAATTACCAACGTGTTAATCGGTTCTATGAAGTGAATTCTACAGATGGTTCGGGAATAATGGCCAAAGAAGCCCCAATTAAAAAATCTCTAGGTGAGAGGTAAGCGAAGTCTTCTGGATTATTAGAAAGTGGACCAACAGAGTGGGTGAGGTGAGATGGAGCGATACCAAGGCGATAATAAAGCGATACTAAGCAATTGACTAAGGACTTTAGAACAGTTCTCTCGAATACGTTTTTATAAAAACGTATCGAGTTCTTTGTAAGTAGGATAATTCGATTCGGAACCAATTTACATCTCCTACTCCTTTAAAGATTGAGTATCCAGTTTCTTAGTACTTGGAAAGACTAATAAATCACTCCAATTATCAATTGGGCGGTGTAAGTTTTTGAGAACATTATTAGATAGATGCGGGAGACTGAAAAATTAGTGCGACTCCCATGTGGAAAAAAAATTAACCTCAGTAATCATTACATGTTTCAAAAGTTATCCTGCTTCGCCATTCAAAGAAGACTTTAAATAATGTAATCTACTTACATTTGATCAGGAATCGTTTTGAATAATTAGCGCATTAAACAATTTCCTGAAATTCTCCCAATCCTTTTAATCACCAGAAAATACAAGTAAAGTAATATGAGGAAGTTTTACAGGCAAAAAATCAGATCGAACAAACTGATTGATTTAAAGTATCATTAGAGTTAGCTGCTGGATTAATTAATTCTCATTGATTTATTAACAAATCCTGAGCACTTAGATACGCATTTTCAATTTATAAGAATTTAGTTTTACTAAAATAATCGAGAATTTCGCGTTCTGCCTTGGTCGTCGAAGCTTTAATTTTTAAATGTAAGTTCTGACATTTCTCACATATTTGATCCAAGAGTTCAATTCTCTATTTCACTATAGCTATGGTAATGTTTGTCTGGCTTTTTAAAATTAGTTTCAGTCCTCAATATTTACTGACAGACTTTTGTTCATTTCGAAAGTAAAGACTCCATTTTTCTTGCAATTTTTAAAAAAAATTATACTACAATAATATTTTCAGTGATAATTTTAGGAGCCGCAAGCTTAGTTCGCAAAAATGTAAAATCTCTTTTTCGAGAAATAATAATTGAGTATGCGAGAACAAAATAGAACATTTTGAAATCGAATAAGAGTGTTCATATATTTTTGCAAAAGTTGTGGCCGAATCATAAAAATAGTTCACCTTCGAATAACTTAAAAAATTGTAACTAATTTAATGTTAAGTGGATACACTGTTAAAATTTGCACGGACGCACTTGCCTTAATTTTAATAATCATTTCAATTTGAACGTAAAACGCGATTTCTTCGTCGAGCGTGACACTCAGAGATCTCACAATAGCGATTACCATTTGAATTTTCAAAAACGGTCTTTTTGCCAAAATAATTCGCACTTTTTGATAGTCAACGAAACTTTTTTACGACATATCCGACTCGAAGGACCATGTTTAGATATGTAGAATTTTTTTATAAATCTTTAAATTAGAGTTTGCCGGATTCATGCAAAGACAATGAAAATTCAGCATTCTCAGCCACTATCAATTTATTAATACAAATTTGAGTCCGGCAGGCTAAGACCATCTTAATCATACTCAAATTTCATTCCATTGCGAAAGACACTACAGTTTTTAACAATTTCTTCAAATCCTCCTTCAAAACTCTCGAGAGGGGCTAGATTAACTAGAGAACGATCCTTCGCGGTTCACGTATTCTCGAATACTGTCTTTTCTTAATTGCTTTGTATCAGACACTTATTCGTTACACCGATAAACTCAAAATGCAAAATTTCTTGAACTACAAGTTGAAGAGCTTTTCGTAAACACAGGTGGAACCTTAGTACCCGTAAGAGGCGGGCAAAATGCAGAAGGCGGTCCTCCTTAAATCGCTCCGTGTCTTCAAGGAGGACGGGAGTTTTGTCACATGACCGAATTGAGTCCGTCGCACACTGTAACCACCCATCTCGCGATTGGGAAACCTGGTTAAGGATGAAATTATACCGCGATCTTGTTGGGAGCGCGTGCAGTTTTTGAGATTAGCTCCCGCTCCAGGCGAAATTTCACGGTTGTCCTTATGAAAAGCGTTTGAAATATTGAGTGTAGATTTTTACGAATGGTAACCTAAATAAAAAGCAACTTGAAATTTTACCGTAAACAGGCTGGTGTCGCGAAACTTTCCCTCTATGCTAATGCAGGTATGGATATTTTTTCCTTGGAAATAAATATTATAAAATCTTACACACACTCTCACTAATGGAAATCTTGGAATAGGCACGCACACTGGTCTAGGATTTTTTCCTGAAACAAAAATTCAATTCTCAGTTAGAAATGACCTTTGCCCTAGAATTTCGAAAGCTTATAGTTAGTGAGATGTGTATATACTGTGTATAAAAAAGAAAATTTCGAAATTTTAGTGACTAAGTTTATAATATTTGCGAAAGTCACAGGCAAGCTAGCTTACAAGCCGTACGAGTTACTTATTTCCGAAAGGTCACTTTTTGGGGGTCTCAGAGTAAAAATTCGGTGTCAGTTTTTTTTTAATGTAGAAGGGGGTTCCTAATATGCCGGTACCAATAATAAAAGTTGAGGGATTCCACCATGAGAATGTTTTAATTTCTACGGATTCGGAGAAAAATGGTTACCTGGAAATGGCGGGGCATGTTTTTGTTCACGGACAATGAACCTTGGTGCGAACCCTTTTTAAACTGAAAACAGGAGACCCCATATGGAGGTAAATGTTTAAAGTCATGGGTTCGGTGGTAGCTTATTACGAATCTAAGGTCAATACTTTTTCATTCAAAATCCTGAATTAAATATGATGCCGAAAATTAAAATATTTCGATGGATTTAGCGAAAAAGGGTTACTCGAGTCTATATAGGGTCTCCTATTGCGAATATAGCCAAATCATAGTCAAATTTAAGGCCTTTTAACCTTTATGCGGGCTCGCGCGCGGTATTTAAACGCCCATGACAGAAAAACATGAATACCTACAGCCTACGGGTGTCCGGAAACTCGGGACGGGCTTTGTATTGTCTACTTCCTATATATGACGCAATATAGCATTGCCGTCACCTCTAGGACTGCAGGTCATGCGTGCCAGTTATTATCAAAGTTGGAAGGGTCAGGTTGTCGGTAACTTACCGCCGTACAAAACTGAGTACAAAATTATGATAACGCTACTTTCATGAGACTGTTTATTTGTTTACTTTATTCTTAATGGAGATACGAATCGATTATAGGAATATTGTAATGAATGCGTTCCTATTTTGATGTACTTATTAGAGCCATATTATGATACCTGATTACCAAATTTGAATGATACTGTTTATTGTATAACTATCAGGGCATTATGGTGTGAGAATGAATATGTAGTGTTTCCGACAACGAGTTGAACTTGTCCTAGTCAAATTCGGAAAGCCCTTTTCCTTAGCCCTGGGGTGTGTGATGGTTATCACACCCAGGACGCCAGACTCGCCTACAAACCTACCAGCATCCCTAATATGTAGATCTATTTCATACTCATAACATTTATGAATAAGAACAAAAAATTCTTATCTCAACAATGTAAGGGTATTAATTTACTAGTTGATCTTGAAGCTAGCACTTTAAAACATCCAATAAAAACTCTTAGGACAATTTCTGAGCAATTCAGAACGATTTATGAAGATTGTTATGATATCAAAATTTTTGATCAAGGTACAGAATGAGTGCCACATAAAATATGCGATTATTGTAGATCACAATTGATTCGCTGTCATAAAAGTAAAAATTTTGAAGGTTCAACATGAAACTGAAACTGAATTCAAAAATGTAAAATAAAAGAAGATTGCTTACGTCGATGTTTTGACAGTAATAAGATCCATTAAGATGTGTAATACAGATACGAAAGGTATTAAAGGAATCAAATGCATTTCTCTTTTGGAAAGTTTAGAAATCTAAGAATATGCTAGCGAAGAGAAATTTTCGGGTGAATCTGACATTGACGAGGAATATGTAGGAAGCAAAGAAAAGAAACCACAACTTTTCCACTTTAAAAATTCAACGATCTCATCAAAAATTTAGGACTATCCAAACAAAAGAGTGAGTTCTTGGTTTCTATACTCAAAAAGAAAAAGTTCGTCGGAAAAAATTTGAAAGCAACTGACTCAAGACTCAAGAAAGAGGTTGAAAACTTTTTAGGGAAGCGCAAGAGTGATACTTACAAAAGAATTGTGAAAAATATTATACAGAACTTCGGTAAAATGAATATGAGCTTGAAATCACATGTATTTAATTCCCGTATTATATATTATCCAATGAATTTAGGTGATTGCAGTGAAGCGCATGGGAAAAGATTCCGTCAAGATATTAAAGAGATGGATCGCCGCTTACAAGGGAGGTGGGATATAAATGGAATAGCAGACTTTCGTTGGACATTGAAGAGAGAACGTATACAGATATGAGTTAAGATAAAACAATATCCATTAAGTCGATATTTCGAACGAACTACTTGCATTACAAAAATACATGTTTTACGTCAAATTACCAATTCACCAAATTTTTTTGAGGTTAGAGAGGAAGTGTGATATCATAAAACAACAAAGATTCAGGATTTGTACTCAGCGACCTCAAAAATATGGGATATTACCATTTTGCATTAAAACAATATATGTTTTACATAAAATTACCAATTTGCCACGTTTTTTTAAAGAAAAGGGACGAAGTGTAACGCTGTAAAACCAGAACGACTCCAAGTTTGTACTCAGTGACCTCGAAAACAAAGAATATGACTACTTTTTATAGACGGGAATCATGTCTCACCAGAAATCAGCGTTTTCCTATGATATACTGTATACCGTAGACGGTAGTATATGGTTGGCAAGGGGCAAAAGAACTGGCCAAAGTAGACATTAAGTCCATTGTGGAGAATGATTAGTGTAAGATCTACTGGAATTTCCCATTTCCATCTTTAAACGTATAAGATTTAAAGACAAAAATAATTTATGTAATTGAATTCTAGGCACTAGCCGATGGTAATTTTACGAAAAGCAAGTAAGGGAGACGGACTGAATATTGAGCATTTCTTTCCAAGCTTAAGACCGTTAAAACTGTTCCTCATAACATTCTATAAAAAATGGTAGCTCTAAAAATGCATCCAGAGGTGAAACCCTCATCTATAATTTCCCGTCTGCCGCATTAGGTCATATGCGGCTCGATGCCGGACTACAAAAACAAATATTATTCGATGTTATCTTGCATACATTTCCCGCTCTTCCTCACCTCACCAAAATAATAATGGAGAGTATATAAAAGATATTGAAATGCTTGTCGCTTCCCGAGGATCGTCGGGGCTCCCCTAGAGCCTCAGCTGGAGGCCACATCATGCGAGACGATGACGATGGTGAGCTGCGAGATGATCAGGCAGATTTCACTAATCAATTAGCTGGCCACCAAGAACATCTGAGACGACCGGAAAGCAGTGGAACATTAACTGTGCCTGCTAAGGATTCTTTGACTAGCGTTAGCTATTTGCAGCCTATCACCTAGACAGAAATACCGTGGGAAAGCAATAAGTGTGATACCACAATGAAAGAGGAATTGGTGCGACTCTATTATGAAAGTGCGGTGTTTGAAACAAAAATGGAAAAAGGATACAATTTGAGAACAAAATTTGCTAGTATCGTAATATACAGAAAATCGCACTAAGAAATATTATCGCTAAGGTGAAGGACATCAGGGCTAATCTACACATGACAGAAGACCGCAAAATAGAGATTAAACAACAGGTTGATTTGGCGTGAAAAAACGACGGCAATGAACATCCGTTAGAGGAAGACACGTCATACAGTCCAGTAGAGGCAATTGATGTTCTAATTTAACCAACTGATGATTCAACACCACCACATCATCCAGAGGTGGATGGCCTTATACAAACAGAGGCAGAGGTTCAGCAACAAAAAAGCGACGAAAATGGACATACCATATGAACAGAGATGTTGTGCGCCTTTTTTTAGCAGAGAAATGTGGGAAAAGTTTGAGGAGAGAACATCATCGACTCTTCTTACTTAAATATCCAGAGCTAACCACAAAAATAAATGAGCAGAATCTGGCAGTTTAGAAACGCTTTAAATCTGTAAACAGATTGCTTTCGGCTGTTAAAATAGCGGCTATCAAAATGGAAGCCGAACAGCAGCTTCCTATTTATGAACTCCCATTGGACGATGTGAGCAAAGAAGACTTGATTGAAGCTGACGGCATAGGTGCTCAGTCACGAATTAGCGCCAACCCCAAATCGGCGCTATAAAAGAGTTTCACTGTCATTCTAGAATACTCTTCGGAATCTTCTCAAATATGGGAATCAAACGGCACATGAACATAATCAAA
>NC_046660.1:148812981-148824355 GCF_010883055.1 Belonocnema kinseyi
ACTTTTTAGGTTTTCAATTAAAAAGAAGAAAATCCACTAAGCAACACTAAGGTATTATTTGTCCAAAATGAACATCAGAAATGATCTGCATGCATTAATAGAACGCCTTACTACTTTATGTGTTCTCGTTACAACTTTCGATGGTAGGTACTACTTTCAGGTAGGTGTGTAGTAATCCTTACTATTATATAATCTTATATAATATTACTATTCAATCTCATATTTTCTTACTATTCATATAATTACATTCAACCCACTGGAAAGATGAATAGTCACGATGACGTATTTATACAACACTGAAAAAAAATGGTAAGGTGCGACAAGAAGCTCCTTATTAGTAGAGTTGGTATAAGCTACAACAACTACTTCGATGGTAACAGTAACTAACCAGTTTTCTACGGTAACAAGTTGCCGCTAGTCCTCCTATGAAGGTTATATTAGTGAGGATAGTAATTGTAGTCACCACACATAAATTAGTTACATTTACCAGCAATTTATTTTACAAGAAATAAAAGTAGTAAAGGTTACAAATTTTGCCCCTTGTCGATATTGGTAGAACTGAAATCTGAGCAGTGCTGCCAACATTCGCATAATGAGGAGCATCGTATAGATCCTTAGGGCGTCGTTTACGGCCTACACTTTGGGCACCTTTTCACGGAGGCCTGTTTTGAAATAATCGTGGAATTCATATTTTTCATTGGTTTTATTTCTAGCTACTTTGTTGTTTTATGGCTAATTTGATTTATTGATATCCTATAAATGCGAACTCGATGTCTCAAATGAACTGAACGAATACTTCAAAACAGGCCTCCGTGAAAAGGTATCCTAATTTGTATAAATACATCATCATGACAATTCAGCTTGCCAGCGGGATGAATATAATTATATGAATAGTAAGAAAATATAAGATTGAATAGTAATATTATATAAGATTATATAATAGTAAGGATTACTACTTTAAGTAGTAAGGACAACTATTACCAATATTGCGAATAAAAGTATTAGCCTCAACCACTTTAGTAGCAGCGGCATATATTACAAACTAAAATAGTAGGGCCTACTACTTTGTTAGTTATCCCAACCAACTATTTTTTCAGTGAAATTAGGGTACCTTTTCACGGAGGCCTGTTTTGAAATATTCGTTGAATTTATTTGACACATCGAGTTCGCATCTAGGTTATCAGTCAGTCAAATTTGCCATAATCCAACAAAGTAAGTAGAAATAAATCCTATGAAAAACATTCATTCCACGATTATTTCAAAACATACCACCGTGAAAAAGTGCCCTAGGCGTAGGCCGTAGAGGACGCCCTAAGGATCTATACGATATTCTTCATTATGCGAATGTTGGCAGCACTGTTCAGATTTCAGTTCTACCAATATCGACAAGGGGCAAGACTTGTAACCTTTACTACTTTTATTTCATGGAAAATAAATTGATGGTAAATGTAACTCATTTATTTGTTGCGACCACAATTACTATCCTTACTAATATAACTGTCATAGGAGTACTAACGGCGACTTATTGTTGCACAAGACTAGCTAGTTACTGTTACCATCGAAGTAGTTGTAGCTTATACCAACTCTCCTGATACGGAGATTCACCATATAATGTGCGGCATACATTAATGGGATTGTATTTCCAACATGTTCTAACAAGAATATATACGGAATGTCGACATTAAAATAATTTTTATTGACTTTGAATTACAGGAAAATATCTAAAAGTAATATATTGCTGTTTATTTTACATTAAAATTAATTTTCGCTATATAAATTATCAGAAAAAATAGTTCAAAGAAAATATATTTGTACATACTAAGCCGAAAATTAATTATATAATAATTAACTAATATTTAAATAATTATAATTAATGTTTTGGCGCGCCTTTACCCACTGAAAAAATAGTTGGTTGGGACAAATAAGAAAGTAGTAGGCCCAACTATTTTAGTTTTCAATATATGCCGCTGCTATTTAAGTTGTTAAGGCTACTACTTTTATTCGCTAGATTGGTACTAGTTGTCCTTACCACTTTAAATAGTAAGCGTTACTGC
Source organism: Belonocnema kinseyi (assembly GCF_010883055.1). Classification (NCBI taxonomy): domain Eukaryota; kingdom Metazoa; phylum Arthropoda; class Insecta; order Hymenoptera; family Cynipidae; genus Belonocnema; species Belonocnema kinseyi. The sequence goes on from NC_046660.1 coordinate 148,815,036, forward strand.
TTTAGTTAGTAGGCTGGGGCGAAAAACCAAAATTGTGCGTCCAGGAAACGCCTGGGTGCGAAAAAATGTCCTAGTCCAACCCGAAACTTAGCTCACTTTGAAACTTTAAAATCGGATAATATCCTCAGTCTGTTCTATGAGGGTGAAATCTCGAAATTTCACTAAAAAGCACTAAAATTTAAGGTTTTGCGAAAATGGGCTTAAAATCGATACCGATGCCTTCCAAGGGTGACTTTACGATGAAAAGTCATCAGTGGGTACTTAGAGGTCCTTTCGGAATCGCCAAAGTCACCCCATGCCAATCCTCATGGAGGACGAAATGGCTGAAAATTGCGTATTTGCGAGTAAAACGCTTAAATACTTGTGCAGCTCCTAGCTCACTGAGTTCTACTACTTCGGGTGACCCAGAGCCCACCACGCAGAGGTGACTGCACCTCGGGCTCCACCCACGCCCTACCCAACCAACCTATCATATGTAGAACGTTCTTATTTAAGTCTCAGAGTCAATAATTACACCCACAAAGTCTTTCTTAGTGTCAAATAAGTTGACAGTATTTCGAGAAAGAAGTGTGGAGCGTATCTGTCTGTCTCGAGCCTCGGGACCGATGCCTTGCCTGTACACCTCTGTTACCAGTCTAACAGTTCGTTCCACCGCTACTGTGTGACAAAGGAAAGATGTAAAGTCCCAGTCTGGTACCAAGCCATCGGCCATAGATAGGTTAGGGGTAAGTTCATCCTCTGTTATAGGAATTAAAACTGGAGGTACGGTAAGTGAAAAATCTGTCTATTCCCAATCAATCATTTGTGTGTAATCATTAGCTCCAAAATTAATTTTTGGCACAATTTTGTATCTAACAGTTCTTTGTTGCTTATGTTTTGCTTTCAGTATTTTGGTGAGTGCGTCTTGGCGAACGGTAAGCCTAGGGTCGTTTTCCATTCCAAGAAGTATATTTTCTGGCATGGCAGAGAAGCCGTTTGTCTGAATGGAAGTGTTTACCACATTTTGGTACTTCAGAGGAAGAAACCTTGACAATTTGATTGCTTGGAAGATGTGCCGACTAACTTCAGCGATAGACTTATCCCGTCTGATGTGGAACCACTGAGGTACGTATACTGTGAGTAAGGATTCAACTAATACTTGCAGTTTGTTTGTGGGTCCTTTTGTTGATATGTATAATCTCAGAATTCTATTTGCAGTTATGATCCAGCGAGCCATGTTGATGGGGCCTATCTTCCTGGAGGCCAGCTCAGGAGAGCACGCTCCGATCCGTATGGCATCTGATATCTCATTAAGATACCTTTGATCTGAGCTAAGATCAGTGGCCTCAATCTCAGGTAAGTCACACTCAACTTGTTTAAACTTTACAACATCGAGGGTCTCACAAGTTGGAAGTTGTCTCTCTATTGGCACTGAGTATTTGTTCGGACCAGAGGTAGGTCCGTCAATAAATACGAAAAGACTTCTGAACGGTAGCTCATTGAAATGTAATAGACAGACAACCCATTGCAAGGGACGATCAAGTCGTTCCTCTAGTAGACGAATAATTCCTCCCTTCCAGCCCGTATTCGTATTTGTACTATCACAGCCTACGGCTACCACTGTATCGAAGCCTCTATTCAATTATGTTGTTACGTAATTATAAATAGAATCACACTCATCTTGGGCATGGCTCTATGGTGTGACGACATGGCTTACGTATTTAGAACCTGGTTCGGCCACCAAAGATATGTGTTCCTCGTTAATAAATCCTAGGGCTGCCAATGTTTCATCTTTTCGACTATCAAAGTATAAGCCACGAATAGAATCCTCATGGCGTGATTCCTCTTTCAAGTTGGAGCCTATTTTAATTTTCTCGCGCCTTATCTTACTTTTATCTATGACTAGACACTCAGGTACTTTTTGAGAAATATCCGGAGAGATCATACCTACTCGATTGGCAGCGAGGAGTACAGACAATCTTAAATGTGCCGCAGCCCGTTGACGTATAACATATATTTGAGCAACTACTGCTGCTTCAGATAAGTCAAGTCTGGCCTGCAATGATTTTCTCTGCACAAATCTGCGTTGTATGTCGTGAAAATCGTCATCATCGGTAGAATCATCAACCTTTACCTTAATTTCAGGAGGAGGATTATCACCTTCACCTTCCTCAAAGAATGAATCTAAATCTATATCCGTATCAATCGTAGGGGAAGATGTAGAGGCCGATGCAGTAGGAACGCTTTCCCCACACTCTCACCCCACAAGTCTGCCCCTTTTTGCATTACGTTCTGCTCTCTTATGTATTCTTTTTGTTTCAAAGACATCTACGCTGGCGATTCCCATGAGTCTTTTACCTCTTTGGTCAAGATAGAAGGCGTGCTCTACGGCTGCAACCTTCTTTTCCTTGGGAGAGGAGCACCTAGACAAGTCAACGCACTTACAAGCGGCTATGTTAAATAATTCAGGACAGTACTCTTTGAAGGCGGCGATTTTCTCATCCTTATTACTTTAAGAAGTTGTTTTACTCTTTAATGAATTTTTCAACGTAGTATATTTTTTATGAAGATTTGTGAGACATTCCTTAAAGTTGTAACAAATTTGAGCCACATAGGTTCATTCGGAGAATCTAGGGGAAAAGCATCATTTAGACACTGTTTTTTATCATCCAGAGCAACGTGAAGTTTCGTCGACAAACTGTCAGTCACCTGTCAAGATGATTTTTTCAGGCATTATTTGGGTGAAATAGATGTTGATAAGCAGGTAAGTGATAATAATAATTACCTAACTTTTAATTTCCTCTTATTTACCAGTGACTATTAGTGTCTTGAAATAAAAATGTTGTACTTGGCGTGATATAATATCTAAATGTTAGGTTAGCCCAAACCTACATGATATTCAAACCACCAAAGCCGGGATGTAAAAACTTAGTCGTAACCGCGTGCATCTTAATTGATGCCTGTTCGTTCGAAGAAATTTCCTCTAGATTTTCTGTATTCAAAAAAGTGAAGTTAGCTGGTGGTTAAAGTGAAAATATCTAATTGTATATATAGACGTTTATGACTTTTTCTACTCATCCCGGCTTGAGTTTAAATATCGATGGCCATGACTAACCTGACATTTAGAAATTGCATTAGGAAGTTATTATTTTATTCTAAATGACTAGTACATACTGTTAAATGAAAGAAAGTTGAAAATTAGGCAAATATTATTTCAGTTAGTTCTGGTGTCTCACAGCGCGGTTCAGCCCTCCACAACTCTCGGCATTGAGCCAAAATTCAGTCTCCAAATGATACTTTCCCTTAGATGCCCAGATGTGCACCTACGTTCAGAGGAATACATTGGAGACTTGAAAATTATTTTAAATGCTCATTTGGAGACTAATGAAATTTGAGCTGCAACAAATTAAACACCAGCGTCTTTCTGTGCTATGATGAAAAACTGGTTTCACCCGAAACTAGGTTTTAAAAGGTTAATAATAATAATGGAAAATAATTATAATTTTTCGAAAATATAAGTAATATAATATTCTCCTTCTGCCGGTAAAAAGTTTTTTTCTTTCAATAAATACGCAATTCAACTTTGCATTTTACCGACGCTCAATTTTAAATTGCAATACAACGGCATAATAAAAACATGTTTCAAAAAAAGTTTTCACTCCTGCAAGTAATATTGCATTCAGATTACGTGGTTCTAATATTACACTAAACAATGTATTTTTGTAGACGTATTATGGATCTGGTGAAAACGCGAATGGTTTTAACCCATTGACTTATCTTAAATAGGAAATCAGCATTTTTATACTGGACTAATAATAAAGTATGCTCCTAAATTTGAATATTCAGTTCTGAAAGTAAGTTGAAGGCAACCTGAAATATCCTGCAAGGCTTTTGTCACCTAAAATAAAGGAATATACCTTTCGGAATTTCAAGTTCGTACTACCTTGCATTACGTTACAGAATGCTTGCAATACTATACAGTTCGTGCACAGAGAGAGAAATTGGCCCCCTAACCTCCCTAGGCTAGTGGCGCTAGTTGCTCATGGCGCTTGGCTTGCTAACTTACCACAAATTGGCCCATGGTGCTCTAGGTGAGTCAGCGGTCTACGCTTTTGCGTGACTGCTAGTGGGGTTTCCCCACTACTTGGACGCTGAGACTCCAACTCGTCAGAATGAAAGATTAATGCTGTGAGGTCTATTGCGGACATAAGTATTATAAGTATAGGTGCTAACGTCGTTCGGAATTGAGAGTTACTCCAAGTTGGAAGTCTGGAGTCCAACATTCGTTGTTTCTCCAAGTTCCAACACTGGTGCCCCCACGCTTTCAGTGAGAGACAGTGGGACCACTAGACCGATAGAGCTGTTATGGCGCATGCGGCTGGTAAGCTAGGAGGCCAATTTCTCTCTTCGTGTGGCCATTTATCCTAATCGCATCCTCCAATACTCCGTGTCGCGTTGGTCAGTGTCGGCTATAATACTATGTTTCCATAATTCGTGGAGTTTTAGTTTCACGGATTGAAAAAAGTGCTGCAGCAAAATCAGTTTAAGTTTTCAGCCAATATTTGGATTATTAAACCCATGAAAATAATTAAATTATCACGAAACTTTCTACGTCGCAACGTGAGCGCCCTTTCAATATATTACGGAATGCATTTGTCTGAAGATTTTGGACCGCATCTGCCCCGAATATATCGTTTTTTCCATTTTTCCTAATTTTCCTGTATTTTCTTAAAAGTTTGAACCCAACTTGTATACTTTCTGAAACGAATAACTATTATATAAGAACAGCTGAGGAGTGTCGGTATGGCGTGATAAATTCCTGGTTTTTAGTTAGAATATTACGCTTAATTTCAGATATAATAGTGTATTAACTTAATTCTACACTAGCTTTCAGTATACATATATTCTTCATTGAAGAGCGAGCATACCTGAATTTCAGGTCATGCCTCTCTGAATTTCGAATACACTGTTAGAAAAAATTCGTACAACGTCACACCGAAGTGCGAAGTTGTAATAATACGGTGCGATATTTTGGCGCGAAAAAGCATTTCTTCTACTAAAATACACTTCTCCGGTGTAAAGTTGGTAAATTTACGAACTCTTAACTTCCCAGCGTTGAAAATACTAACGAATCACATCGAGGAGATATGAAAGTCTTAATCCAAACTTAAAGTTTCACTGGAAAGTGTGAAATCAAACACTAAGACGGCGCAGTAAACTTGTGTAAGCTTGTGCGAGCTTCAGGTAAAAAATGGAATTTTCAAAAAAATAAATTAATTTTTAATCGAAAAGATTTACTTTTAACAAAAATAGAACAATTAAATTTGCATTAAAAAAATTAATGTTCAATAGAAAACAATTAAGGGCATGTGACACAGCGAAACACCTATATTACCGGCCTCATTTTATCCGTTCAATGAATATTTTTATTGAACCTAAGAACTTTTTTTGTATATAAAATATTAGACTAAAACCTCGGAAAAAGTATCAGAAGACCATAAAGTACGTTTATGTACTTCATTTAGGTAGGAATTTCACTAAAAATTGTTTTCAAAGACAGGAAAAATGAGACTATTGTTTGGAAGATTTTCCTTCTAGCTTGAAATTTTTCGAATCTAAGAACTTTTTGTGGAATGAAAATTTTGGCCTAAAACTTTGGAGAAGACAAGAACCATCCTGGTTCGTACACCTGTAATGCGGTTATGCGGGGTCCACGCGGTACACGCACAAACGTGGGGTAAAAAAATGTTCCCTCAGTACTTCATCATGATTACGGAGTGGCTATTTATTGTGATAACCATGGCGAAGGGAAAGTAATCTCATTTCAACCACTATAAATTAGGCGTGTTGAACACGTGGCAGACACCTACATTACCAACCTCAATTTTTAATTTTTTAGAAATTTTTTTTTAATCTAAGAATTTTTTTTCTAAATTAAATATCGGTCTGAAACTTTCAAAAATGTACAGGAAGAAAATAAACAACGTTTATATACATCATTTCTATATAAGATGCAAAAAGAAAAATTCCAAGTTGAATTTTTAAAGTCAAATGGACCCCTCTTTTCATCTCTAAGGGTTAAAAAAGAGACGAATTTTTAATGTAATTCAAGAGTTCTGCACTAAAAAGTTGAAGTTTCAAGTAAAAAAAAAAGAATTTAAAAAAAAATACATTCAAGTGTTCTGAACTAAAAATTTGAATTGTCAACTAAAAAGGATACATTTTTAAAGAGAAAGGTTAATTTACTGCGAAAAAATACAAATTTTTAATAAAATTCAAGAATCCTGAACTCAAAATTAAAATTTTCAATCAAACAGATCAATTTTTATACAAAAGTATTCATTTATTACCAAAAAGACAAATACTTAATAAAATTCAAGAAAACTCAACTAAAACGTTGAAATTTAAACTGAAAAGGATAAATTTTTAAACAAAAAGATTATTTTACTACAAAAAAAAAGGAATTTTGAGAAAATTAAGGAATTATCTACCAAAAAAGTTAAATTTTGAAATAAAAACCTATATTTGAAACAAACATATTAATTTAGTACCAAAGAATACAATCTTTTATTAAATTTCAAGAGTTCTGAACCTGAAAGTCAAATTTTAACAAAATGGATTATTTTTTAATGAAAAAGATTCATTTACTATCAAAAAAGAAGAGATGTGAACAGAAAAGTTGAAATTTTTATTTATATCTCGATCCCCATTTATTTCAAATAAATTGAAAAAATTGGCAATTCTAATGCTTCGCGTGATTCTTGATTTTATGCATGCGTCATAAATTTTTCATAAGGACAACCGCAGGATTTCACCGGGAGCGGGTGCTAGTCTGGAGAATTGCACCCGCTCCCAGCGAAATCGCGGTAAAATTTCAGCCACAACCACGTCTCACGACCGTGAGATAGGTGGTTACAGCCTGTAAAGGAATCAATACGGCGATCAACAAAAGCATCGTGCACCTTAAGAACACGGAGCGACCCAAGGACAACCGCCTTCTGCATTTTTCCCGCAAGTGTTTTAGCATATTGCTGACACGCAGGGATGCCTTTTAGGCCATTAGCAAGTGAAAGGTTGGCACCTCCAAGAGCGCCGATGATAAGGACGATTAGTTTGACAGAATATTACGGGTGCAATCGTTGCAACTCCCTTATAAGGTCTCGATAACTCTCTTTCTTTTCATTCTCCTCGGTTATGATGTTTCTATCAGCTGGTGCCGAAAATTCGATAACGAACATGGTTAGCTTCTCGAAGTCAAGAAGAACCATGTCAGGCCTCGAGTAAGCAACAGAAACAATTGTCAAGAATATAAAGCTCCAGCATATACGGCAATTCCCATTCTCGACAATTGACTCGATTTCCGTAGGAGCATTTAGAGGAGCGATATAAAGGTTAATGCCGTAAGAGTGACAGAGATGGTAATAAAGCACTCTTAGTGCCGCATTGTGCCTTGGAATGTAGGTCTTTCCCGCGTGAGTTAGACAACTAGATAGTATGTGAGCTAAATGATCGCGGTGTACATGGCACGCTCTGCAGCTATCATCCGGAATGTCTTTGCTCAAAATGTGGCGACGGTATGTTAAGGCGGAAATGACACCGTCTTGGAATGCAAAAATGTAACCCTCCGTACCAGACTTCAGTCCGGGCGATTCAAGGAAAGCAAACGTTAGCTCACGAGGCATTGACTGATCCTTCACATTTCTGTGGAAGATACCGTGCATCCTCTTATCGAGAAGCTGTTCACGAAAGTTTTTCTCTTGTGCTTTCTTAATCCGGGCTTTCAGAAGTGAGTACTCGAGATAGATACGATTTGATGCATCTCACTCACCCCTAATACTAAAGTCAAGTCCAAGTATTTCAGCAGCCTGCTCCGTTGATTTGTAGATAAACGCACCTTTGCACTCCTCTTCGTTATTTCTGAACATTTTAAGAAGAGGGTCTCTTCCATTTGCAACTCTATGTACTGTACCCAGAATAATCCTGTTGTGAAAATATTCAAGACTCAATATTCCGCGACCACTTTGACGGCGTGAGATGTATAGTCGCAGAACGGAAGACTTAAGATGCATGCTTTTGTTCATGTGCATAATCTTTCTTGTCCCGATATCAAGGGATCTGAGCTCGATCTTCGTCCATGGAACTACTCCAAATGAATAGAGTACTACCGGGACGCAAGCATGTTCTTTACAGATACTTTGTTCCTCGCCGGTAGTTCGGAAGACCAAATCTGTCGGATGAGACATTTGTTTCTGCTTTGGAGAGTATCCTTTATAGATGTCACATCCTGAATGCGACTCTGTGGCACAGCCAGGTATGTATAAGTCTCTCCAGCGCAAAGGTGTTGTAGAGCGCTTCTATCAACGAGATCAGGATCTTCAGGGATGCCATTAAGTTTTTCTCGCTTCAAATAAACCTTGGCGCATTTTCTAACCCAAATTCCATTCCAATTTCCTTAGTATATCGTTCGACAATCCTCATGGTGTCGCCCTGAAAGACACCTCTCTGAAACGTGACGTTGTCAGTTGTCACACGATTTTTTCCAGATGAGACAGTAAATCTGGTTTTCCAAAGCGGCATCAATCTCTCTATGCACCTAAGTATTTGCGGATGAATCTTTAAGATTTCCAAAAGACAGATGATAAGTCTATGGGAGGTCGAATCGAAAGCTTTCCGATAATTAATCCAGGCGATCGCTAAGTCACGCTGGTAGAATGCTGCATCTTTGCAAACACATCTATCGATGACCAGGTTCTCCCACCATCCGGCTACGCCTTTCTTTGAGCTTCGTTGTTCATACATTTCTTGCCACACAGGTTCAATTGCCCGAACAATCCTATCATTTAGGATAACTGTGAACAGCTTATAAAGTATGTTCAGACAAGTTATTGGCCTGTAATTCTTAGGGTTAGCTAAGTTGCCTATTTTCGGCAGGAATACTGTGCGTCCTTCCATTAACCACTCTGGAATCAGCCCTTCCGACTTCAGATATGAGGTGAAAATACGGGCCAAATACATTTTCACCTCCTCGGCAGTGATGGGTGGGCATTTTTCATCAGGTGTTATGAGGGCAACACATAACTCCTTGAAGCTATTAATATTTTCTAAGACTTCGTCCACTCTATGCTGCACTTCGGAGACTTTTCTCCAAAATATTCGACCTCCTCTGGTTTGGGTGGGTGTTCGACAGTAACTAGTGGGTCTTGGAAGAGTAGAGATGGGTTAGAGAGAAACTGTTGATTTTCTCTGAACAACCTATCCCGCTGCTCTAGACTTCTCTTAGCGTCAGATAGTATCCGTTTTCTCTCAACAATATGCTGCGTGATGATCAGCAGCTTTGACTT
>NC_046660.1:148824455-148839188 GCF_010883055.1 Belonocnema kinseyi
AACACCAAACATAGTTGTAGTAAGTGCGGTTCAAAACAACAGACCGCGCAGGGCTCCCGACAATGGGTCGGCCAACAATGCCGACCAATCTAGAGCTGGGGGTGCCAATGAAAAAGAATTCAATGCGATGGATCAGCGGGATCTCGTGACTTTTGGGTGGACGGAGCGACTGAATCACGACTTGCTAGACTGCTACGATGCGAGTGTGGCCCGTGAACGGGGTTACATGGCACGGCTGCATGCTCTGTGGTGCGAGAAACACCCGTAGCTATCGCAGTTTTCGCAGCAACGTCTGCGAAACCATGCTGAACTACTCCGTAAAAGGAGCTATTTAAGCGGAACGCCTACTCTACCACAACTGGAACAAGCCGGCAACAAAGAAAGAGAGGCGACACTAAGACCAACCGCGGGCAGGCATCCAATAGATGAAGGGCGATGCTTTACGACCCGGAGAAACATCAACACCAAGGTTTCTCTCAAGCCTAAAGATCTGGCTGAAATGTATGACGAGCTTCGTAGACATTTTTCCGGAGAAGCCGACCTCTGGGCTATCAATTATTGTGTGTATAATGCAGCGAGAGCTTTGGCCGATGCGAACCGTAAAACAAAACCAACGGCTGATCATAAGACCAAAAGACGAATGCATCAACTCGCCATAAAGATAGGCTGGGCAAGACAGTACGCGTCCCGCATTCAATGTGTGATTGACCACATCACATGTGGCAGAAATTTTACCGCCATGGTTCGAAAGTTCGCGCGCGAACTCCGGACCCGTTATCACACAATTAACAAGTCAAAGCTGCTGACCATCAGGCAGCATATTGTTAAGAGAATACGGATACTATCTGACGCTAAGAGAAGTCTAGAGCGGAGGGAGAGATGGGTCAGAGAAAATACACAGTTTCTCTCTGACCCATCTCGACTCTTCCAAGACCCTCCAGTTACTGTCGAACACCCACCCAAACCAGAGGTGGTCGAAGTATTTTGGAGAGAAGTCTACGAAGTTCAGCATAGACTGGACGAAGACTCAGAAAATATAAATAGCTTCAAGGAGTTATGTGTTGCCCTCATAAGACCTGATAAAAAATGCCCACCCATCACTACCGAGGAGGTGAAAAAAGTATTAAGAGGGATGAAGAACTATTCCGCACCGGGACCAGATTGTATCAAAATCTTCTGGTGGAAGAAATTTTCTTCAACCCATCAGCATTTGGCCCGTATTTTCACCTCATATTTGAACTCGGGAAGAGCCGATTCCAGAGTGGTTAGTGTAAGGGCGCACAATACTTCTGCCAAAAATAGGCAACTTAGCTGATCCGAAGAATTACAGGCCAATAACTTGTCTGAATACGCTTTATAAGATATTCACAGCTATCCTACATGATAGGATTGTTCGGGCAATTGAACCTGTGTGGCAAGAAATGTATGAACAACGAGGCTCAAAGAAAGGCGTAGCCGGATGTCGGGAGAACCTGCTCATCGATAGATGTGTCTGCAAAGATGCAGCATTCTACCAGCGTGACCAATCGATGGCCTGGATTGATTATCGGAAAGCTTTCGATTCAAAATCCCATAGGCTTATCATCTGTCTTTTGGAAATCTTAAAGGTTCATCCGCAAATAGTTGGGTGCATAGAGAGATTGATGGCGTTTTGGAAAACCAGATTTACTAGCTGATCTGGAAAAAATCGTGTGACAACTAACAAGGTCACCTTTCAGAGAGTTGAATGCGCCAAGGTTTATTTGAAGCGAGGAAAACTTAATGGCATCGCTGAAGATACTGAGCTCGTTGATAGAAGCGCCATACGACACCTTTGCGCTGAAGAGACCTATACATACCTGGGCGTGCCAGAGAGCCGCATTCAGGATGTGACATTTATAAAGGATACTCTCCAAAGCAGATACAAACGTCTCATCCGACAGATTTGGTCTTCCTAACTGTCGGCGAGGAACAAAGTATCTGCAACGAACATGCTTGCCGTCCCGGTACTAATCTATTGATTTGGAGTAGTTCTATGGACGAAGAACGAGCTCAGATCTCTTGATATCGGGACAAGAAAGGTTATGCACATTAACAAAAGCATGCATCTTACGTCTTCTGCTCCGCGACTGTACGTCTCACGCCGTCAAGGGGGTTGCGGAATATTGAGCCTTGAATGTCTTCACAATAGGATTATTCTGGGCACAGCACATAGAGTTGCAAATGGAAGAGACCCTCTACTTATAATGGTCAGGAATCACGAAGAAGTGGGCAAAGGAGCATTTCTATACAAAGCAGCGGAGGAGGCTGCTGAAAAGTCGGACTTGACTTCAGTATTAGGGTTGAGCAAAATGCATCAAATCTAATCTATCTTGAGTACTCACTCCTAAAAGCCCGGATTAAGAAAGCACAAGAGAAAAATTTCGTGAACAACTCCTCGATAAGAGGATGCACGCTATCTTCCACAGAAATGTGAAGGATCAGTCAATGTCTTGTGAGCTAACGTTTGCTTTCCTTAATTCGTCCGTATTGAAGTCTTTTCAAAGCTCTTGAAAATTCCTTACAATTTCCAAAAATACTCAAAAATATTCCATATCCTTTAAAATCTCATACTAAATTATTGAAATCAATTGAAAATGCCTTAGAATCTATTACATTATCCTAAGATATATAAAATCCTTTATAACCTCAGATTAAATGACTGTAAAAATTGAAAATTCCTGGGAACCTTTTAAAATTTGGAAGAATTTGAGAGAATTTAAAAAGATGCCAAGGAATTTTCAACTTATTTTTATGATTTAAACGAATTTTAAAAAATTAAAAAATTATAGAATGGGTTTTTAAATTCTAAACTACTTTAGAAGTCTTAAAAAAAGTTTTAGGTATTTCAAAGATTTTGGAAAATTTCAGAGAATTTTAAAAGATTTCAAGGAATTTTCAATTGATTACAGTAATTTAATATGAGATTCTAAAGGATTTGATATATCTTAGGATATTTTAATAGATTACAAAGCATTTTCAATTGATTTCAATAATTTAGTATGAGCTTTTAAAGGATTTGGAATATTTTAGGTTATTTTTGGAAATTGTAAGGAATTTTCAAGAGCTTTAAAAAATTTCAAGAGATTTTAAAGGAATAAAAAATTTTAAGGATATTTAAAAACATTCCAAGAAATTTTCAGTTAATTTAAATAATTTAAAGCAATTTCAAAGAATATTAACGATTTTTTCCATATTTTTTGGTTGAAAGTGGAACTACTTTGTTAAAGATTTAGTTTTTTTTGGTTGATGATTTATCAATTAAGTTGCAAAAAATTGTTCTGAGAATTTAAATATTTTGTCGAAAATTCTTTTTGGATTTGGTTAAAAATTAATGTTATCGCTACAAATTTAACTATTTTATGTTTCATTGAAAAGTAATCTTTATAAGCAATCGCTTTAATTTATTGAAGTTAATTGAAAATTGCTCCAAATGTTTTAAAATATTTCCACAATTTAAAGCGATTTCAAAAAATTTTAACGATTTTTGCACCTGTTCCGGTTGAAAGTGAAACTACTTTGTTAAAAAAAAAATTTCTGTGATGATTCATCAATTTGGTCCAAAGATTTTTTTGTTGAAGACCTAACTTTTTGGTGAAAAATTATTTTTGTTTTTGTTTACAAATTACTCTTTTTTAACTGCAAATTTAACTATTCTATGTCCCGTTGAAAAGTAATATTTTTTAGTTGAAAATTTTTATGTTTCAGTAAGTACTCGTCTTTGTTGGTAGAAAATCAATCTCTTTTTTTGAAACTATTAGAATTAAAATTGGTCGATAAATAAATGTAAAATACTTTACAATGTACGTGTAATAAAAATTGTTATATTCTTTGCAATTAATGGAAACAATTTTTAATGCATAAATTAGTAATAATAATTAAAAAGATAAAAAATGATTACATTAAATAACACGATATTTCGTATTTACTGAATACTAATTTTGTTTTTCAATCTAATGCTCATAATGTATGTGATCCGAAATTTGCAAATCGCGCCCATTTGCCGGTTGTAATGCGTCTCGTGTTTTCAAAACAAACACGGTTTCGTACAGTTTCGTGAGTTTCGTATAAGACCGGAAAAATAGTTGTTTTCGTCGGGTGCAACTATACAATCGTGCAGTGTTGTGTTGTTTTTCTCCTTTTCAGTGTTGGTGCGTACTGTGATTTTTTAATTTGCAGAGGGAACAAGAAATACAATGTAATTTAAAACATATTATACGAATACTTTTTCAAAATTCTAAATAACTTAACAGCCAAAATAAATAAAAATTTGGTGTGCGCTATCCGTGTACACCGGATCGAGCACTAGGTAGTATAATACGTATTTCACGAGTGCAAATGGTGATTCGACGATGCGGGTGCACCGAATCAGGGACCAGGTAATTTAACACATATTCTACGAGAACTTTTTCAAAATTTTAAATGTTCCAACAACCAAAATAACTAAAAATTGTCATTCGAGGATCCGAGTGTACTAGACGGAGCACAAGGTAGTTTAATACGTATTCTACGAGAACTTAAAAAAAAAATTTAATTTGGTGAAATACGAAAACAATTACAAATAGCGAGTCGACAATCCTGGTGCACCTGGTCGCGCTTCAGGTAGTTTAGGGCGTATTCTAAAAGTACTTTTTCAAAATTTATATTCTTCTAGCAGCGAAAATAACTAAAAATTGTGTTTCGACCATCCAGGTATGCCGGATCAAGCGGCAGGTAGTATAATGCGTATTTCACAAAAACTTTTTATAAAGTTAAATTTTGTGAGTAACGGAAACAACCTATAATGGTGAGTCGACAACCCGGGTGTACCGCGATGCGCAAGAGGTAGTTTCACAGATATTCTAAAGAATTTTTTCAAAAATTTAAAATTTTCTAACAGACAAAATAAATAAAAATTGTATGTTGAACTCCCGGGTATACCGGAACGTTCACCAGGTAGTAAAAATACGTATTCTAAGTGAAGTTTTTAAAAATTTATATTTGGTAAATAACGAAAACAATTAAAAATGGTCTTCTGACAGCTAGGTACACCGGGATGCGCACCAGGAAGTTTAGCACTTTTCCTACAAGAACTTCTTGAAAACTTAAATTTCGTGAATAACGAAAACAATTCCAAATGATGAGTCGACGATACCCGTAACCCCAATCGCGCACCAAGTGGCTCAGCACGTATTATACAAAAATTGTTTTAAAATTTAAGTGTTTCCAATAACTAATATAACGTCCAATATTAAGTCGACGATGCGTTTTTCCCTTATCGCGTACTAGGTAGCTTACCATGTATTCCACAAAAACTGTTTTATAATTGAAATTATTCCAACATCCAAAATAACTTCGAATATAAAGCCGACGACGCGGGCGGACTGAATTGCGCAACAAGTAGCTTAGCACGTATTTATCAAAAACATTTTCAAAATTTAAATTGTTTGAACAGACAAAATAACTACCAGATGGTGTAAATATCAGCAATAAATACAAAATAACGACGTGAATGACGTTTTTAAGGACCTGATTTTCGACTTGGTGCACTCTGATCATCAAAACAAAATTTTTAATTATTTTGGCCGTTGGAACAATTTTAATTTTAAACTTGGTGCGCGACCCAGAGCACCGGGATCACCGAGACATAATTTTTAGTTATTTAGGGTGTTTCAACAATTTGAACTTTAAAAAGTTATCGCAGAGTACATGCTAAACTATCTGGTGTGCGACACGGTGCAGCCGGGTTGTCGACTCACTATTTGGTGTAGTTTTCATTATTCACAAAATTTAAATTTAAAATATTTCTCGTAGAAAACGTATATATTACTGGTGCTAGATCCGACATACCCGGATCACCTAAGCCCATTTTTTAGTTATTTTTACTGTTAGAACAATTTAAATTATGAAAAATATCTCGTAGAATACGTGCTAAGCTACCTGGTGCGTGATCCGGTGCACCGGAGTCGTCGCCTCACCATTTGATATCGTTTTCGCTATTCACAACAATTAAATTTGTTGAAAGTTTTCGTATAATACGTATTATACTGCCTGGTGCTCGATCTAGTGTACTCGGATCGTCGACACAGAATTTTGAGTTATTTTCGCTTTTGTAACAATTTAAATTCTAAAAATTTTCTCGTAGATCACCTACTAAGCTACCTGAAACGTAACCACATGCGCCAGGATATTCGACCATACTAGAAATAGGATTCTGCAATATTACATTAATTTTCACGAAGTACGTATGTTTGTATTGTAGACATACAACTTTCCAGTAAAATCGCTCCCTGGAAAATGACCTCTTCACGCAAAACACACAAATAAGTACGAAGAACAGAAGCCACGCAATTGTTTAAACTTTATGTTTATTCGTCGAGCGCTTTCATCATATCGTTGTCGTATATTAATTAGCAGCAACTTATTTTCAGCACTATAAACATCTTAAGTTCACGCCAATTTCAAAATACAATCCAGGTCATTAGAATTGTGGGTTAGATAGGATTCTTTTTTCGAAAATTAACCATTTTGAAGTATTATGATAAATTACCTTTCTGTTAATTTTAACGGTCAAAAATAAATTGACAAAGTTACAATAGCTTGAAATTTTTTAAAAGACATTTTTAATTTTGAAATTTTTATGTCAGATTAGGATTCAGCGACTCCAAAAACCTGTAGGATACTCACTTTTATAGGAATCCAATAAATATTAAAACATTTGATCAGCCGTGTTGGATTTGCCATTTAGAATTTTTTAGATTCTTTTACCAAATTTGGATTCAGCGACCCCAAAAACCACACAGTTTCATCAAAATTGCAGGCTTCGTATACAATATGATTTTTGGAAAAAATGCAAGAACACGTCAACTTACTTTTGTACTGTTGGGTAAACATTTTTTCCGATTTTTCCTTTTAATTTTGCCTTACTTTCCATTATTTTCATCGTATTATGGGGTGGCTGACCCCCTAAATTTGCTCAAATGAAGTCAGGGAAATAGGGTTTTTCATCTCTCATTATGCCGAAACTTTTCCCATAAAATTATTGAAAAATATTATTTTCTTGTATGTGAACCAACCAAACCATCTCTTGACACTAACATATTTGGGTGATCGTTTCACCCCCTTAAACCGCGTATTGGCCGATAAGAAAAAATACGTGTCGCTTAGTTGATGGTGCCCTACAACATATATAGTCTAGGCATCTGGTAGTTTTGTTCCAGAAAAAATCCTAATTGCAAGGTTTTTAATGAGAAAGTTTCGTTAAGGGGTCCTTTTTGACAAATCAAAAATGCTAGAACAAATCAATTGCCAAATTGGTTTTTTTTTTAAAAGTTCCAAAAGTTACGTTTGCGTGGACGGACAATTCCCACTGCACAGAGAAGTGTTCCACAGGTGAGTGAAACTAAACTCAATTTGCTGTAATTACAAAAAAGAATAATATCCTACCTATTATAGGTTATGAGTTATGACCCCTCAAAGTTGGCCATTTTTTCCTGTTTTTACGGGCAAAAAAAGTGGACTTTAGTTTTTTCCAAATAAATCCTGACAAGTTCAGTTCACGTTGTTTTTTTTGCATTTTTGACTAAAATCGAAGAAGTTATGTTTTTGGAAATCACTTTTTTGCCACAAAAATGCTAAAAAATGGCCAAAAAGTAATCATGAGTAGTGATAGCAAGCTTTTGTTACAAACAATTATTCGTTTATCAATGCCAACAGACTTTTGGGCTAGGACACTTTTTTTTTGGTCTTACGCCAAATTGTCTCTACTTTTATTTATTCTCTAGGAACCTTGTGGTGGGTTCCACAGAAAATGAGGTTTTTTCCAAAAACACAACTTCTTCGATTTAAGTCAAAAATGAGAAAAAATGAAAATTTTGAAATCTTACAGTTCCCTAAATAATAGGTCTAAAACACTTTTTTTTAGATATACGGCGATTTTTGTAGATTCTTTTTCATCCTGTGGCACAATCAACGTAAACTGAACTTGACAGAATTTATTTGGAAAAAACTAAAGTCCACTTTTTTGACCGTAAAAACAGGCAAAAATGGCCAAATTTGAGGGGTCATAACTAATGACCTATAATAGGTAGGATATTGTTCTTTTTTTTATTACAGCAAATTGAGTCTAGAGTCACTCATCTGTGGAACACTTTTCCGTGCAGTAATTATGTGCGAAGATACACAGTGTTTTTTTTAACTTAGTGATTTTTCGCTTAAAATCCAAAAAATGGCGATTTTTCAATATATCATAAATCGGAACCAATAGAAGTCAGCGGATTTTTTTTTAATTTGTTCAGTATTTTGTTTTCTTTCTTTTTTCTGTTAGACATTTTGCTCTAAAATGCAATGGGAACTATACGTCCACGCAAAAGAAACTTTTGGAACTGTTTAAAAAAAAACCCGGTTTGGCAATTGATCTGTTTGTAGCATTTTTGGTATGTCAAAAAGGACCCCGTAGTAAAACTTTCTCATTAAAAACATTGCGAGTAGGATTTTTTCTGGAATTTCACTCATTTTTTCGACGGAATGCCTGGACTCATATTAATATAATTAAAATCTAGGGAGAGCGTACCTCCCCCCAGGAGGGTATCATTTCTTATTATGCCGAAACTTTTCAGTTAGTTTTTTTCAATAATATTATTTTTTTCTTTCTAAACTAATCAAATCACACGAAGAAAAATTCACCTTATATTTTACTCATAACCAAGTGCTGATTTATGGTCAACATTTTACGCTTCTTTAGCGTCGGATTTGCTGAATTTTTATTATTATTATCATTATTTCTTGGGTTGAGACCGTGATCGAACAAAACGTGGTCCCTCCAGGCGCCGGTAGTAAAAAAGTGAACCAATCAGAGGCGGCACACTAGGCCATTCGTTCCAATGTAGCGAGTATGGTGGGGTTCACTCCAAGTCGAACGTATTTGAGCATCAAATTGGCGGGATCATGCTTTGTTGGATCATGGGTTGAGACCATATGAGTGTTCGATGCTTGGACAATCCCGTTGCTTCATCTTGTAAGCCTAGGCGTGACCCCAAAGCGAGAACCATATTTACGCTATTCTATTACAAGGAAATCTATTAAATACTATAGTTTTTTAGGGTCGTTGATTTTAAACCTCCTTTAAAAATTTTAAAACAAAAAAAATGATGAATGCATTAATAAAAAATAGCTCACTTTGTGAATTGAAATATTTTCTACAATTCCGAGATTTTATTTATTAATATATTCACAATTTACTTGAAAAATTCAAGTAAAAATATTAAAAATAAGCGATCCTAGAATGAAATCTATTAATAGATCTCATTGTAATCGAACATTTTTTAGCACTTATATCACCATACAGGATTCGACATTTTTTCTTTGACAATTCCAAAGACGGATTTTAAATAAGGGACCTTAAAAGAACCCTGCTTAAGTTTGTCGCATCCTCATTACTTTGCAAATTCTCGTGCGACATACAATTTTACGCCGAAAACCTATTTTTCGTCGGAACGTGTATTACTACGATTACGTGCGACAAAATCAGTCGAGGTAGATCCTATAAGGTGTACTTTTAGGTATCTACATAGGATTCTATATAGGATCCTAAGTGGATGTTTCTTCTAGGTTCATATAGGCTGCGTCTATCGGATTTGGAACAGGATTCTTCATAGTTTCTTATATGGGCTTTGTCACAAGATCCTACATAGGATAGAATATAGGATCCTATGTAGGTTAATATATAGGGCCCTCCCTAATAATGTACTTAATAGTACCTAATGACAGATAATGGTACGTATGTCTCTGGGTGATATTTGAGGACAACAAAAACTTCTGCGTAGACGTAGGTGTCACAGGCTACTACTGCGTATCGGGATAGAATCTAATACAGGAAGCTGTATAGGATCCTATATACCATCCTACGCAGGATCTCGTGACAATACCTATACTGGGAACTATATAGGATCCTGTGCCAAATCCTATAGGTACTACCTATAGGCAGCTAAAAGGAAACACCGACGCAGAATCCTATATAGGGTCCTATGTACCCGTTCTGAAATCTCTATCTGGCCCCGATCGGGTCCCGATCGGGAATCCTGGTTGGGGCCAGGTCGCGGATGAAACACACGCCGAGATCGGGGCCAGGTCGGGACACCCGATCGGGAAATCTGATCGGTACACGATCAATCTCATTATAATCCATTCGCGAATTTCACAAATGAAGATTTAATATAAGTAAACTGAAAACTAGTACTAAAATTAAAGTGCTACAGGCACGAAAAGAAAAGCTTTGTTTTTTATGGAAAAAATGAATGATAACCAGAAATATTTTAATGAACAATTTTAATTTCTTGAAGAAAATTTTGTCTATAAAACTTCTTAACAAATTAGAAAAAGTTTTTTCGCAAAAAGATTCCCTACAACTTGACATTTTCGCATTTTTCCAATGAAAATCATCGGGACACAACCTATGACTTACGATTTATTAACATTTTATATTAAATAAATTCAATTTTTTGTGAATTTCATTACTTCTTCGAAAATCCGAGAAGGTGGTTGTAGATAATATTTTCGACAAAAATTTAATCTATGATATATTAGATCGTTTTATTTTTTTAAGTATGTTAAGAAGCAATATAGACCAAACAACTTTTAAATTAAAATGAACATTTTTAAATTAAATATTTCTGGTTATTTTAAATATTATTTACAGAATATGCATTTAATTGATTTTTATTATTATTAATTAATTTAAACCTAATGGACATTTTTATAAGTTGAAATGTTATTGTTCATGATAAAAAAGAAAAATAACTTTGTTTAGCATTTTAAACCTCGCGCAAAATCAATTAGATGCCGAATGTGACGAATGCGCAGTTGATTAACTAGCTCTTGTTAGAATCCCTACACATTTGGCATTTTGCATTTTCATTAC
Source organism: Belonocnema kinseyi (assembly GCF_010883055.1). Taxonomy (NCBI): domain Eukaryota; kingdom Metazoa; phylum Arthropoda; class Insecta; order Hymenoptera; family Cynipidae; genus Belonocnema; species Belonocnema kinseyi. Next base: position 148,835,371 of record NC_046660.1, read on the forward strand.
ACTACTTGATTCTGAAATAAATGTTATGAAAATTTGTCCTTAATGTATTTCTGTAATTAATTTATTATTAATATAGAATCAGAGTTTCAATAACATAATCTATTGCATCACATATTTTATTCGCATGATCTAACAACATTAAAATTTTGTGCATGCTGCAATCCATTTCTTTTCAATAGATTTCTTAATTCTAACTACATTAAATCGAGAAACCTTGAGTTCTTAAAGAATAATTGAAAACCAAAGAACTTGATAAATTTAATTATATAATAATATTTAACTCATCCAACGGTAAATATACTAATTTTTCCTGAAACAATTTAAGTAACTATTAATTTATTTGAGGTTAGGTTTCAATCAGCCAGCAGAGTGTAATTACTTACTCTCATCTTCCTCGCGCAGGTTACCAGGTATACTGTCTGGTGTTTGGTGCATCCGAACACGTGGCTTACTCGCCTTATGCATTTTTAATCATTGATAGAATATTATAAACGAGAAGTATGTATACAAATTTCACTTCACTATCAGAAAACATCAAGAAGCACTAGTTCTGCGAGCGCATGGAGATGGTGTTTCAGTAGGAAATCGGTCGGGCCCAGGTATGGGTCACAGAGTTCAACCGATTAGGGCCAGATCCGGAAAACCGATCGTTGCCAGATCGGTATTACGTTTGTAATCAGGCGATTTCTGCACGTGTAGATGTGTACAAGCACACCTTATAGGATGCTTTACAGGCACCTATATAGGAATTTGCATTAAGATGGACCAGAACAATGAAAAGTGCCAAACATTCAGAATATATTCCCACTTCATTTGATTAAATTTCGATAAAGACATAATGAAAAAAGACGCGATGAAAGAAAACATCAAACATGTGCATTACATATGTATGCCATCTTTTCTATAAATACGAATATCTTTATTACTAATTTTTGAAAAACTCGAACCACGAACTTCTTTAACAAATTAAAACAGTTCTGGGCAAACAGTTACTTTTTTTTGAGAAAGTAGTTACAGCTAAGTTAATTATCGGAAAAAGGTAACTAGGCATAGATAATTTACTTGTAACTGTAACTAGTTACAGTAACTAGATAATGTACCTTCAAGTTACCTAATAAGTTAAATTTATCACTTCCTTCATTTGATACTTTAAAAACAAAGTAATTAGATGATAACTCAGAAAAACTTCATAAAAAATAAATAAACAGTATTTACAGCAAGATTTTTCAGTCATATTTTAACCGAACATTTGCATCTCCACCCAAAATCAAATGAAAATTTTCTATAGGAAAAGATTAGTTTTCAAGGACTTTTTACAAAAATAGTTAAATTTTTAAGAAAATACATAAGTTTTTAAACAAATGGTTGAATTTTTATGCCGACTTAAATTTTAACAAAAACGTCAATTTCCAATTAAATAGTTGAATATTCTACCATCTTCAAACCAAAAAGACGAAGTTTAAATAAACGAGTTAAATCTTCAACAAAAATGAATATTTAAAAAAAAATAAAATAAAAACAAAAACGAGTTTTCTACAAAATAATTGCATTTTCGGACCGAAAATATGATTTTTCCATAAAAAAGGTACTTCTTAACCAAATGGAATAGCTGAATTTTTTAACAAAATGCATGTATTTCAACCAAAATACATCAATTTTTAACGAATAATGTAATAGTTGATATTATTTCTAAGAAAGAAGCTTTTAATTTGAGATAAAACAGAGTTTAAATAAACCAAAAAAGACAAATGTTCAACAACACAATTGATTCGTCAACTAAATCAGATTAATATACTATCCAAATTGTTGAATTTTCAACCAAAATCAGGTTTTTTACCTAAAGAGATGAATTTTGAAAAGCAAAAGTCAAATTTTGAAACAAGAAACAAAAAAATTGTAACGAAATATAAATTAGTGACCTTTCACTGAGTTCCGATGAATGCTCATTTAATTTAATTAAAGAAACAAAATAATACAGATTAATCGTAGAATGCATATACTTGAGAAATAATTTGCGCACTTCGAATTTATTGTTACGAACATATATTATAAATTATATCAGTATTATACTGATATATATTTGGATAGTGGGGGGGGGGGGGGTATGAAATTTCTATCATTTGCAATTTTGGTATTTGAAATTTTGCGATTTTAAAAATTCGGTTTTCAAAATTTCAGTAGTTACGACATTTCGAAAATGTAATTTTTCCAAATTTCGACAAAACGAGTCTTAGAATTCATGTCTGGAATAACCCCATAACGTAAAATCCTAAATAGTTGAGCTTATTCACGGAAAGTGCTTGGAGTAACCCCGTTTAACCTATTTGAGTTTTTGCCAAACGTGAGTTATGTCACTTCTCGAAATAAGCAGGTCTAATATACAATATAGAAGTGAATTAAATAATAACTTGTGTCTATAAAAAATTTTTTACCCGATATAGTCCTCATATATAGAATTCTGTCGTTCATCAGTATTTTAGTTGTGAAACTAAACTCGTCAGGATCGTAAGTAACGTTGACACATGCCTTCTGCTTCCATGCATTAAATAAAAGTCTAGAACAACAAGCACACAAACCACCTGCACAGTAACAAGGACCCAGTTTCGTTGCTGATATTTGACCAGTTGACACAGTAGTGGAATTTAAAGCATGAATTTGCTTGAATCCTGGTTCTTGATTAATTACTTCTTTGTCAATTTCAATAATCTGTTTAATTTCCCTGGAATTATAATGCCCGAACCAACAAGGAGACACTAGGAAAATAAATCCGATTACAATCTTCATCTTTACGTCTATTTGATTGAGTTATACAGCTACTTCAAGTAAAGAAGTTTCTCGTAGGAAATGATGTGTCTGAACGAACGATTGATATTTAACTGGCGAGATAACGGACTCGTCCAGTACGACCTATTTCGATGGAGAAATTTAACTTCGAAATGCTTGCGTGCATCTTGTATTGAAACGAAACACACACGCTATACGGCAGCGGTTTTACTAATCCAGACAGTTTCGGCTTTTAAGAATTCGAGGCCAAATGTCTGAATGATTACATCAGATTTCTTTATCGTGCAGTGAAACATTTATTTATCACTCCATGAATGTGAAAAATCACTGTACATTAATGGAAAAAAAACGCGACATAAACATCCAACTACTCCAGCGTGATCTGCATACGCTAAAAATAATCAGAATAATAAAGTTTATTAATAGTGACTAAGAGTAGATTGAATGTTCTTGGCGCAGTTAGAATTTTTTAGGAAAGATTTAACACACATAGCCTTTTATTATTTCTTTCGCAAAACCTTCATTTTTTATTCTTAAAAATTTTTCTACAGAACGTTCTCAAAAATTTGAAAATCGCCCATCCATTTTAGGATAGTTTTTAGTGAAGTGCCCATTAAAAATGCTCCGACTTGAGTTGGACAAGGTTATCTCTTGAGTTCGTCTTCAAGACATCGATGTCTGGCTGCATCTCAAAAATGAGTCGAGGCATAGAACTTCGTCTTACTTTTATGGCCACGACAGGTAAAACGGCTTTTACTTGTCTTAAGTCGAGCCTTTTTTTGGCTAAGATTATCGAACCTTTTTTGGCTCATAAATAAGAGTAAAACTGATGAATGAAAATTTTATAATTATTAAATTAGTTATTTTTAATTTTAAGATTCAGAATCGGTGGGTCTGAACGAGTATAACCCTTAAAAATTTTAATAAAAAAAATTAAAATTGTAACTTTCTAGAAGGATCTTCTAAGCTGTTATAAATACGTAAAAGCAAACAATATTTTCGGAATCATCGTTAAACAAGTATAATACAAATGA
>NC_046660.1:148839288-148859612 GCF_010883055.1 Belonocnema kinseyi
GCACGTATAAAAAAATACGTGTCGAATATTTTTTGATGTTCTACAACATATCACAATTTCAAGAAAATCGGTGAGGTACACCTCGGGTACCTTCCTTGTGAGACATGCTCATTTCGAACTTTTCGACTTCAGCATGTCTTGATTCGGGGCAATTCAAGTCGAACTCAAGTCAAAGTATTTTTATTCGGGGAGCGGGCTTCGATTTTTTTCGGAGGGGGCTTCGCGTTTATGTGTAGGCAAAGAGTGGGGGAAACGGGAATTAAATAAAGAAAAAACTTAGTTTCGGGGGGTGGGGGGGCTTGAGCCCCCCACGCTCCTCTATGACTACGCCACTGTTTAAATTCATAATCCTGCACTTGAGTTCAAAAATGAAAATGAAGTTTATGTCGACGTGACTCTGGTCGGCCAAGGCACTTTGGCACAACTTGTTGGATTGTTTAGCACGGATTGTTGGTTCTCGCGCTTCGCGCTCGGTTTTGAATTTACCTCGCGCTGCGCGCTCGGACCTTGTATTTTTCTCACAATTGTGCATTCGTATATTCGCGCTCGATCTTTGCATTTCTCCCTCATTCATGTACAGAGCTTTTAAAATTAAAGATCAGTGAATCGACAACTGCTATGTTGCGATTATGAACTATCTTTTGCTAAAGCTCTTTCGACTTTAGCAAAGACATTCTCATCACGAATCTTGTGCTTCGCACTCGATTTAGCCCAAAATGTCAAATTTTCTACATTACGTTCAACACTTTTATATTAAATATAATACATTTTTTATGTACCTCTGCCTGGCATTGAGTATTTAGATTTTTTTAAATAAAGTTCAAATTGTATTTATCATGATTATTTTAATATTTGTTTCTTATTTTGCTTTACATTTTTTTCTTAGCAGCACTGAAACATGTATTATTTTAACAAATTTAAATCATTAGAATTCATAATATGGATGGAAATTAAAACAGTCTTTTTCATATTTACTGGTTTTATAGTTTTTTAAATCTTTTTTTCCTATTAAAAAAGTACGCTTCCTATCAAAAAATATACGTAAAAAATTTGTAAATCTTTTTTAGTTAAATAACCTTGGTCTCACTTATTCATGTAGCTTGTATCGTTGTACTCTAATATATTTTATTATTTCCAATATTGTTTTTCAAAAATAAAACAAAAAGTACTTATCCTACAAAAAAGAAATTACTGAAAAATTTGATATTCTTTTTTAGGTGCACAAATTTTGTCAATCTATCTCTTTTCGTATCTTTCTTTGTTCTCGACAGAATGGATTAATTTCTTTTTCATTCCCTGCTTTTTGTTAAAAAATTTGAATTTTTGATTTTTTGTTAGCAAGGTTTAAAAAGTTGATCGGACAATCTTGTAGGGCCTTGAGAAAGTAACGTTTTTCTGCTTTTGACTTTTCCTATATCACGCATTGTTTGGCTTCAAGTGTTAATTTTCGTTTGGTTTTTGTAATATTGAAAATGCTATAACTTTGATAATTTTCATTTTTCAAAACAACTAATGAGGATTAATTGTTCGTAGTTTGATCAAATATAAGTATCTGTTGAAAAAATTTCAAATATTAAAAAAAACTGGTCTCGAAAATTTCCCAAATGTTTTAACTTTTTAGAATTTCTTTTAAAAAATCTGGCTAAAGAACTCGTCCTTTCTTTTCATATCCTTTTAAAGTTTGCCAAAGGGAAATGCAACCAAATAATTCCTTTAAATGTGACCGTCTTTACAGACTACAACGACATTGACAACGATAAAAACGACATTGATAACGACATAAACGACAACGGCGACGGACAGACACCGACGTAAAAGCTTTTTTTTCTGATTCAAGGGGTATCAAAACGTCAACATTTGATGGAATCTGTGAAAGTCATTTTTCACATAAAATCAATACTTTCTCATTATGATGAGAATGTAATAATTAATTATTTTTTGTGCGATTGAAATTTGAATTTTCAATTTTTTAAATAAAAATTAAAAAAGTTGTTTAGGCAGTCTTGTAGGGCCTTGAAGAAGTAGCGTTTTTCTTTTTCTGACTTTTTTCATATCACGCTTTTTTTGTCTGCAAATATTAATTTCTGTTTGTTTTTTTTTAATTTGAAAATGCTGCAACGTTAGCAATTTTCATTTGATCAAAAAAGTCACATGACACCAATACCTTCGCATCAGAATGAGAATTAAAAAAAAAGCTAACTACACTTCAGAGATATTTGTGAGAGTCGATTCTTAAATATGTTACATTCTCATTCATGAGAGCGTAATGTAATCGGTGTCCGTCTGTCTGCCTGTATGTATGTATGCCTGTACACCGAGAAACCTTCATTTATAAAACTCGATAGTTTAATATTTATTTTTACAATACGAAAATAGCAAGCCAGGATATAGAGAGACTATTTCAAGAATTATTATTGTGAATATTAAACTCTGAAGTTAATATGTTTATTGAAATATAAAATAAATGATTAAATAATTACACTTATACGAAACGAAACTTACTATAATCCCTAGGACAGACTGTGAAGTTTACAAAACAAAATAGCAAAGACATTCTGTCTATGTTCATTCTACGCATTTCTAATTTTCCCCATAGAAAATAGGAAAAACTCCCATGGTTGAAAAAGCAAAATAAAAAAAAATCGCATTCACTTCACGCACTATACATTTTATACATTAAATATACAATTAGATATTTATTTTTTATTCTAAGATGAAAGAGAAAAAACTTTGTTAGAAGGAATCAGTCCTGGCGGGAAATGAACACGGGTCTCCGGGGAAGCAGAACGGAGATATTTCCCTGTGATAAAACAAATTATAAGGTTTAGAAATTTTTTCATCCTCATAAACTTCGGCGCGTGTAATGACATAATTTGGTATTGAATCGCGAAGAACTACATTCAATTGTTTTTCATTTCCTTGCACTTTCCTATTGAAAATGGTAATTTTTCTTACCTGTTTTGCAAATTATGTTATTTTAACTGTTAGTTATTGCAATTACGGTTTTATCATTTAATTTGTGAATATCACTTTTTTCAACTTCAATCTGCTATTAAAGATATGATTTTTTCTAACTATAAGTGGAAATTATTAGGTTTTTAGTATATTTATAAATGAAATGGAAAATGTATTTCTTCGTATGGCTGCATCAATAATACTATTTTCTTGGCTATATCCTAGATTAACATCGAACTTTTGTATATATCAATATTATAATGCCAAATTTTACGACCAAGAGTTTTCCCGTGTATGTCTGTTTGTGTGTATGCCTGTATGTTTGTATGACTATATGTCTGTATGTATGTATGTATGTATGTATGTATGTATGTAAGTTTGTATGTATGTATGTATCGTTGCCTGGATTTGGTAGTCACGCTAACTTTTGAAGGATTTGTCCAATCGAGTCAGCCTTTGATACACTTCTTAAGGTTCCTAAAATGAAGGTTATGTTTGTTAATTAGATATTTCTAACCAAAATTCAAAAATGTAGAGCACTTTCAAAATTGAAAAAAAAACAATCTTATTCAACTTTAAAATTTTTTGTCAACGCTTCTTATATATGGGCAGAAGACTTGTAAATTATCCAAGTAAAATGTTTAATTTCGATGCAAAATTAGAAAAGTTATGTTATTATTATTATTATTATTTTACCATTAAGCCATTCCCCTTTCGAGGTAGGCGTGACTCATTCAGTGGGGAAGGGAGTAATGTGAGAAAGGGATATAAAATTTTTAGATTGATCCAGAATTCTCGTGATATTTATTTGAATAAAACGTTTGTTCCGCAACACTACTCCGTTGTAGGTTGCTGATCAATCTCTCTAGCAATCACCCCAAATGGAGATCCACACAAAGTCGTCATGTAAGGTTTCCCACTTGGGTCCATTAGTATCCAAGGTCTTTTGTTTCAGGTGTCATTTACTCTACTGCCACTCTTTTTATCAACTATTTGTCGCCATATTTTTCAGTATACCTCTCTAGCTTCTTTTATGTCCATGCATTTTTTCATGCAGGTTCTCGTGTTTCTGGGGCTTTTTATGTCTCTTCTAACTAGGGTCTCATTCATACACTCCCACCATTCTTTCCGCGGTTTATCTCTGGGTACGCTGCTATTTACTTTACCCTGATACACTTGTTTCGTTAGTCGTTCATTTGGCATTCTCTCAACACGCCCAAACCATCTTAAGCGATTTCTTTCCCATGTGTCTACTAACGTCTCTTCTGCACCACATTCTTTGACAATTATGTTGTTACTCACATTCTCTACCAGACTTTTCCCGCATATCATGCGCAAAAATCTCATGTCAATTGCATTAACTTTACTCTTATATTTTTCTTGGTAGGTCCATGTCTCGCTACCGTAAAGTACAGTTAGTACAAATATATATAATATACAAATATCTATTGCCATTTTAGCTTTGTTTGATATATTTTTACTTCTGATAAGGGTGCCTGCTCTACCAATAACCTTTTTACCCTAGTTTATGCGTCTGTCTAACTTCTCATCTATCTTCTCGTCCCTAGCAAATAAGCTACCAAGTTATACGAACTTCTCAACTTGTTCAATTCTCTCATCATTTAATACAATATTGCATAGTATTTTCTCACTCTTTCCTTCGAACACCATAGTTTTTGTCTTATTTGCGTTAATTTTGAGGCCCATGCTCTTTATGCTTGCATTCAGTTTATTCAACATTCTTTTTAAGTCTTCGATTGGCTCTGCCATAACAACATTATCATCTGCGAACGCTAACCGACGTACCCTTACTGTTTCGAGATCCACACCCTCTTCGTCGAAAACAGCTGTTCTTAAACACTTGTTCATAAGTAATATAAATAACCGTGCAGACATAATGCATCCTTGTTTACCTACTTGAATAATATCGAAACAGTCACTCTCATTCTCATTTAACCTTACACTCGCTTGGCTAACCCTATATATTGCTTTTTATAGCTTGTAGGAGCCACGCATTGACTCCATACTCTTTCAGCACTTCCCAAAGTTTACTTCTATCTACCTTGTCAAAAGCCCTTTCCTGGTCAAAAATACACAGAAAACTTTATTTCCTAATCTCAAACTTTTTTCTGTAATTTTCCTTAAGCTAAATATTTTATTCGTACATGACCTTTCTTGCATGAACTCACTTTGGACTTCCCAAATCTTTGCTTCTGTTATTTTCATTACCCTACGAATAAGTACTTTTGAGTATATTTTACTTAGGTACTTAATAAGCTAATCCCTCTGTAATTATTTCAGTCGCTTTTATCTTCTATTCTTTTATATATTGGTACGATTATTACTTTTTTCCAATCATCTGGGACATGTCTCTTCCCAACATAAATTTATCAACTCGCACAGTCTATGTGGTATGTACTTGCCACCGTGTTTAAGCATTTCAGCGTTAATACAGTCTACTCCGGTAGCCATAATGTTTTTCTACTTATAATTATATCCCTAACCTCAGTGACACAGACTTCTTCAATTAAGTTTTCTAACGCATTGTGTTCAATATCGCGGTTGTAATGTCCTATAGCTTTATCTCAGAATTGTCCCCTAAAATAGTCTCTGAAAGCCTTTAGTATTCCGCCTGCATCATATAGCATTTCCCCATTACTATTTCTCACGTTGAAAAATTCTGTACTCTTGTTTACGTTCATTTTTTTATAAAGCAGTTTCTTGCTTCCTTAAAAGTAGTTTTGTATTATATTCTCTTCTTCTGCTCTAAATATATCTTTCCGATCCTTAATTAATCGTTTGAGTATCCTTTTTTTTGTGTCTGAGTAGTAGGGCCCCACTAAGACCAGACACCCCCTTTACTTTTCATTCACTCCCCTTTCTCCGCTATGGCTTCAACCCACTTGCCCGTACGGTGAACCACTATGAGCATGTAGTCCCCCTCCCCCTATTATACTTATTATACTTATTATAATTATTATACTTATTGACTAAAGGGGGCGAAAATCTTGAAATGAAAACATAGCATTGTACATTTTTATTTAGTCACATTTATTGATTAAAATAGTTTGAAAAGAAAAAATGGAATGCATATAATGAGCATAAAAATCGACGTGTATTTTATAGTAAGAAAAGTGTAGCCAATTTTGATGATGTTGTCTGTGTACATGATACAAGAGCGCTATTTTCATCACAATATTTACCACCACTTATTTGTCTTTTTGTATTTCGAGAAGGGTTTTTCTTCCTTTTATTTTCCTTCAACACTTTTTTGTAAAATTGACGCACAATATTGTCATTTTCTTCTAGATTACTCGTAAAGAAATCAGTGAAGTCAGACAAAGAATAATTATTAAACATGTAATAAAGAAACATGATACAGTACTGGCCACACACATCCGAAGTCGTACTTTGTAGTCTTTTTGTATTCTATATGTAGAGGGAACAATCTCCCCGTAAACGCAGAATATTTTCAAGTACAAGAGGCGATACCCCGTAGCTGTCAAAGTAGGTACCCCGTCCATTGCTTCCGACGTACATGGCGACCCAATACATTCCAGGCTGTTTGTGTCCATCAGTATTAGCAACAACCGCTGCTGGTTTTGTCCACCGTTTGGGAATCTGATCGGCTGGAAATACACCGATTGTCGTGGCTTCCGTAAGTCAAAGTACTTGCAGTATCTGGATGCTGTTCATACTTGGGTAAAGATATAGTAGCCGATTTTCTTGTGTCGAAAAATCTACAGTATCCTTACCTAAATCTTCTGAGCTTCTAAGCCCTCCTTTTCAATCCAATACTTTAGTCTGAATGCATTTTTAAGAGAGCACATAAATGTTGTGTTTTTTTATCCCGTGATGGAAGCAAAACGCATCTACGAAAGCCAATGTTTTGAAAGATGGACAGTTTCGCTCTTCCAAGTTCGTGATGCGTCTACTCGTAATCTTTTGCAGCAAAAGATCCTTCTCATGCCCTCGAGTGTATATTAGTCTAGCTGTTCGGGCCATGTCGCGAAGATTTGCGTGAAGGAAATTCATTGATACATCACCTTCAAACCATTCAATGCCATGATGTTTACAACTGAGCTAGTTATTTTGTCGTTGAGATGGGCTTGTGAGCTCGGTAAAAACGTAAGGCCTTGAAGTAATCCAATGAACTACACAGTAGCGATCTAGAGTGACTGCAGCTGCTTCTTTTGATATTAAACGACCAGAATCATCACGAAACCCTTGTATATCAAGCACTGAAATCCGCTATAACCTGTCTGGACGAGTCTATTTCCAAAACATTATCATACTCTGCATATACTAGACAATTAATTGTGCTAATGAGTTCCTCTTCAAATGGTACTTCAATTATGAGATTCCCATGTTTTATGATTTTCCAGTGAGAATAGCAATTTGCACAGAGATCGGGTGTAAGATCAAAGGCAAATAAGCAATTATAGTTTGGATACAGTTGCCTACCAATACTATTTCCTTCATTTAGAAAATGAATACCACTTCCAGTAAATATTGTGTTATATGCTTCGACGTACTACCCTTTCGTATTGAAGGATGGTTTCAGAAGCTTCGCAGGTATCTGAGTACCATCCAAATAAAATGACAGATGATTGATTTTAAAATTTTGCAAATTAAAGGGGTTTTTTTCTACCATTATCACTGTATGCAGCATTCTCCACAAATTCAATTATTATTCTTTTTGGTAATTGGCCAAGGATAACATTGTCAAAACTTTCAGCGTGAACACCCGAGTGTATCGTCAAGGCTTTGACCTCGACACGTCTAATGGAGTATTTAGCAGTACCTTGAAATAGAGCTTTAACTATCTTTTGAGCAAACGAGTCGAAGTCGTGATTCTACACCATTGATGAGAAATTTATCTTGATTAAAAATGTCGCAATGTAAGTGTCCAATTAGATCAATAGATTTATTAGCACTAAAATACTTCTGCCTAGCTTTTAAACCCTCATTAGTATGAAAATCATCAATTTTTCCAGCAGTATCATTATACCACAAAGACAATGTAAGATGGCTACCTTTGGCAGCTGGTCCGTAGTTAAGTAAAGTCTCGATGTATGCTCGATATGCATTAGAGTTCCTGGGAGGTGATACTACTTTTTGATTAAAATATACATCCACCTGATTGAACAGTGAATGCATGAGATTGTTGACTGGTCCTACTCTATCTAGCTAGTATTATATCTCTGCTAGTTTTACTCGAAGACTAAGTATGTTATGTGCTAGGTCAAGGTATTCATCACCGTAGCCAGGAACAACAGTCATCAGTGAGGAAAGAAACGGGCTCATAATGAACTCATTGAGAGCTTTCTATACATGTCTCTTGTGAGGCAGTGAAAAAAGATCTAGCTCTGACTTTAAGCACGCGCAGAAATGAGAATGTAGAAACGACATTTTTACTTCGATTGCATACCAAAAATATCGTTTATTTGATAATTTCTCAATTTCCTGCGTTTATTTTAAGTTTGTATTGTCTTTCTATTATTTTTTGTAGCCTTTGTTCTCTTTACCGTAACATGCTTATTGACTTTTTTGTTTGAATTTCTTTTCTCTTTTTCACTCTATTTGTACTCACGACATCAAGCTCACCACGATTAGGGATAGACTGAACCTTTTGCTTCTTCCTGCTGTGTTTTTAGCGCGAACCGCTCATAATGTGCTCCAATTTTTCTAGGGCACGACGTTTTAAATTTTAGCCTGATTCTTCAAAACGGTTCTTAACAGAATTTTTTAGAGGTATTTTACTGTTTACGTCTTGCATAACATTCGTACCAGCTCGAAGAGCTTCTTTTCCGATAAGTGATACCCCGTTATTTAAGTAAGGAAGGACACGTCTCAATAAGCCTCCGAGAAAGTTACCAATTCCATGCCCTTTCTGGTATGGAGCTCTAGCATTTATTTGAGGGATACCGCTTCCGCCTACCTGTGAGGAATAATAATCAACATAATGGTTCATCGTTTTTCTTTTATACTACTATTGCACGGTAAAATGAGGTAAAATTGATCGACATTCGTTTTTACAGATTGTTTAAATTTGAGCCTGGAATCCACGAATTAAATTTGTCAGGATAACCTACCCGCTTTACAAGAAATTTTTAATTGGTTCCTTTGCCTGTGGTCTATAATATTGTTTCAATTTTAAATTCTTTCTCTTTGATATTCTTATTGTTTACCCCCAGTCAATTCTTGTTCGTAAAAAACACCTTCTATTTCTTCCCCTGCTAAATCTTTCAACTCATACATGTAGGGTGCTTGACTTCTTCCGCTAATGGCCCGTCTTACAACAAATAATTCCTCATCCCAGCCAGACTCCTAACCTTTCTCAAAGACACCTTTCGCACGACTGATTCTAACAAGATCGTCAACACTGTATTTAGGCTTTCTTTTAGACATATTTTCTTTCCAAAACAAACATTAAATATTTGCTCGAGCTTCGGCTGCAATCGTTAAATTAACCTCAGATGGTGTCATTCTAATACTGGAATATCGAGGATTATTGTAAGCACCCACAATTTGCTGTACACCATCAATATGCTCTGTAAAATGCGTTCAAAATCCTTTTTTACCTCCAGTGCAGTTTTATTTTGAAGTGTTTCAACCCAAACAAACTTACTTGAAATATCAATGACTACTAAGAGATAGCGATAATCATCGTTATAAGTTGACAAGCTTTGCATGTCAATCAAATCACATTCCCAAACCTCATCAAATTTGAAAACTGTATGATGAGCTCTTCGAAATTTTCGTCTAAGAGGACGATGTAAAGTGAATGCGTCCTGTGATTTTAGCCAATTAAGTACCTCTGTACGTGATACTTTGCCACGCACAGCACGAGTTAATTTTTTTGCACCACTGTAAGAAGCAGGATGACATGGATTGTAGTATATTTCTTCAAGCAGCTTCATTTAGAAAAAAAAGACTGCCAATTATGGTAGTCAGCAATCCAGAACCTGATTGACTCTTTTCTAGACAACTGCTTCTTCTAATTCTACTGCGACTACTTTCACGAATTAAATTATTAGAAATCGCTAGGGTCTTATTTGCCCCTGCTTCATCCTCAGTAGTTTCATCGTCAGTTATAAGAGATTCATGGTTTAAGAGGGGGGGGGGGTTAAGGCTGGACTTGGGATTGTCCAGCTAAGCAAGAAAGTACCTAATATTATCCAGTCAATTGAGGCAAGACTTTAGATTGCCCAGCCTATCAAGGAAACACTTACGATTGCCCATTGAGTTAAGGCAAGATTTGGGATTGTCCAGCCAGTCAAGGCAAGACTTTGAATCGCCCAGCCAATCAATGCAACACTTACGATTGTCCGTTCAGTTGAGGCAAGACTTGGGATTGTCCAGCTACGCAAGGAAGGTCTTAATATTTTCCAGCCAATTAAGGCAAGACTTTAGATTGCCCAGCCAATCAAGGAGAAACTTTAGATTGCCCAGCCAATCAAGGAAAGACTTTGAATTGCCCAGCCAATAAAGGCAAGACTTTGTATCGCCCAACCAGTTAAGGCAAGGATTTGAATCGCCTAGTCAGTCAAAGCAAGACTTTGAATCATCCAGCCAGTCAAGCCAAGACTTGCAATTGTCCAGCCAGTTAAGGAAAGACTTATGATTGTATGCCCAATGAAGGTGAAACTAATTGCTTGTTTTTATTCTTTGCAAAAAACAGCAATGGTCGGCCATAATTCTTACATTGGACTGACCTTGATAATGTTACTCTTTTTGGTGAAAGTCTTGATCAAAGCGTTCGTCCATTTCTTCACTGAATGCTCCAACATTTTCTGGGAAATAATCCAAATGAGACTTGAGAAAATGTAATTTCATACTTATCAAACAACCTAATCTTTTAAAATTCTTTAACATACTAGATAAAATAGTTCTAAACTTTAAATCTCGATTGTTCCCTAAAAATTTAACTGTACAGCATCTTTGAAACTCAACCATGTATCCTTTTCAATAGATGTCATGGTTTTGATAAAGTCATCATCTTTGATGTGTTTTCTTATATCAGGCCCAACAAAAATACCTTCCTTAACTTTGGCATCATTTAAATGCGGAAATGTAGATCTGATATAATTGAAACACTCTCCTTCGGTGTTTAGGGCTTTCACAAATTGCTTTATTAACCCTAGTTTTATATGGAGTGGTGGCAATAATACTTCCTTTCTGTCAGCAAGACTTTCATAAACAACATTATATTGACCAACTGTCCACTCTAATCTATCCGGCTATTTCTCCGTTATCCAATGTTCATCCCTTGCACGACTGTTCTAAAGGCAAAGAAAACAAGGGTATTTAATGTTTCCTGATTGTAAACCTATTATAAGATTTATCATTTTGAAGTCACCACAAATAAGCCAATTATGGACATTGTATTTTATTTTTATCAGAAGTAATTGGAAAGTATCATAAGATTTTTTCAGTGTAGTTGAGTGACCTACTGGAATTGCAGCGTACTTATTTCCATTATGTAATAGTACTGTTTTCAGACTTTCTGTAGACGCGTCTATGAAAAGACGCCAATCCTCTGGCGTATATAACTTTATTTTATATAAATTAATGAGTCCTTCAATATCATTACAATACACAATCCCACTGTCCATTCAAAAGTGTTTGATAAACTTTTCTTCTATATTTCTGTAAACAGTTACTCTAGTGCAGGGTAACAATAGTTTGCTTTCTTTGAGTCTTGAAGCGCAAAGCTCATCTTTATCTTTTAGAAGATCAAGGTCATGTATGAAATCCTCTAATCCGTTTCGGTCAAAAAATTTAGGACTTTCACCATCTGATTCTTCCCAAGAAGAATCTTCAGTTGCATTAGCATCGTCAGTATCCATCGATTCGTGAGTTGATCAGTCACTTTTGTTTTCAGAGTGATTTCTGATACCAATCTTGGCTGGTGTAATACTTTTTACATATGGGTAAACGATCTTCTCCAAATACTTTTTAGAAAAACCTTCTATTTTGCATAAGCAAAAGTAACAATCAGTATCATGATCGTTGGGCTCGCGCCAAACAGGTAGTTGAATAACAGTCTGCGTCTTGGTACTTTCATCTACCCAATTTGACATATTTAATCAACAAACATGACAAATTAAGGTTGGTACCCACGTTTCATCCAAATTTTTCATTGAAGACCCATAACAGTTGAAGTATGACGTTTTTATCGAATCATTAATTGATCGACGCTATTTCTCCATTTCATAGTTTCCATAAACGTGACTGTGAACATTAGAATGCACACAGAGTGCACCGTAGCATTCTGTGCAGTTCTTCTTCTTTTGTTTTATCAATGTGCGAAGTTTGGTTTCAGATGACTGCACGATTTTTTGTTGGTATTTTGTGCGGGATCCTTTGTTCTCTTTTAAAGCTCTAAATTGTGGCCGCATTGCTGGATCTTCAAGGGGTTATAACAAAAAACTGACACCGGAAATAGAAAGGGCACCCTCGAAACCCCATGGGATAATATTTTGAAGAAAATATATCGTACCGTCAGCAATAGAGAATGCGTTGTATAAATCTAAGCACCTCAGCGTTAATGGTTTAAAGCTCTAAAATAAAAAATTTCAAATTAAAATATTTTGGTGAAAAATAAAGATATCCTAATAAATCCAAGTAGGTTTGAAAGGGGAAGATTATTACTTTCAAATTCCTGCCTGTGTAATAGGAAAATGTATTTCCTGTTCTTCCTTCGTAAAAACCATCACGAGGATTAAGAGCACCGCGCATTAAAAGAGGATGGTCTTTCAAAAAATCTTTCAATTTAGGGTCTCTGGATTTTAATGTCTTAAAGTCACACTCCCACATCTCAACTACTTCATATCCTTTTTCTCGAACCCGTTCAGTTTAGGCACGTGTTCGCTCGAAACGATCACTCATACTTTTAGAGTTTTTACCGACACCCATTCTTTTATGACGATTAGATTGATTGTAGCGAAGACAACCATGCCATTAACAACCGTGGAATTGATACACTATTTTTTTTATTTCTGATTTCATCTTTATAATAGCCACCAACGAGCACTCCTTCGGGTAAACGAAATTCTAAAGCACGGCCGGCATGAATTATTTCTAATTCTAACTCACGCTCTACAGATAACAGCCGTTCGATAGCCTTTTTGGATTGTTTATTCGCTAATCGGTAACCCTCACTTGGTATCACCCCTATTTTGCCACATTTTAGGTCATTTTTTAAAAACGACAGAGCAGGCTGATGCAATAGTTACACTTTCTACAAAAGGATCAACATTAGTTACCTTAATAAACATTGCTCGAACAGCTAGACAAGCAGTACGCAGAATATCAACATCGTTCATGCAGTAATAATATAAGTAATTCACCGATATATGTTTCATTTTGTGGTGTTTTGAACAAATGCGGAAAAGTACCTTTCTTTGCTTCTTCTAAACCGAAGACAGCCGGCATAGCAATTTAGGCTGTTGCTGATTCGTGTTTTTTTACTTTAAGTAAAATAATGCCAGTACCGTTCAAAATAAGTTCCGGTGGCTCATTAGTTCCTCTATTCTTAATAAGTTCTCTAAGGATGAACTGTGCATCGAAATCTTTCGCATTATGTGCAATGTACACAGTATCATCTAAATGCTTCAAATCGCGAATAGCAAACTCGTTAAACTGAGCAACAGGATTCTTATTGAAAATATACTGGCGCAAACCACACCATTGACATTTAACATTAGGATCCGAATCCGTCATGCAATCTTCGACTTTTATTATTTTTAATTATTAGGGGTGTCATAAAATCAAAGTGGTTAATCGAACAAGCACAACATTGCATTGTGCACCTGTGATCTGTTTTCCTGAAGTATGCTTTGTTACAAGGTATGCATAACTCCTTTGCTGCACCGCCCGCAATTAAATTTAAAATAGCGCTGTAGTCGAAATTTGGATGACCCTCGTAGAGCAAATAAATATTTTGTTTAATAACACCACCTGTATCTATTACACAGCTACACAAAAAAAGTGTGCGGATCTGGTAACAAGACACACGTATTCCTATGGATTTTGGGGCGCTGAATTCAAATTCGGTATCAAAAATCACCCATTACGTCATGGTGAGAACCTGACCTCACCTAACCTAAATTAACAGAAATTTATTGAACTACACGTAAAGTTCTGCAAGCATATTTTCCCAGTAGCAAATGTGTGCTACATCGAATGGGTCAACTCGAGCCTAACCTAGAAATAAATCTAACTTAGCCTAACCTAACCTAACCTCACGAAACACAATTAAACTGATTGTGTTTTCCCGTTGTGTTTGCGGTACCGTTTCATTCAGCTTCGGCTTAACTTACGTAGAGGTTTAACCTATCCTAACCTAAAAAAACCTGACCTAACCTAACCAATTACGCTGGCAACCCTGTTCTTGCGTACTTTCATCTTTTGACACTAATAGCAGTAAATGTCTTGAGTTTCGTAACCGCTTGTTGCTAACATTATCCGCCTGTGTCTGTAACCAGGGCACCTCCACGTGGTGACGGTGGGCAACGGATCCACATTGGCTGAGTCCTTGGGTAAACGGCGTTCATACCGTCATGGCAGACACAGGTAAAAAGTGTATTACGATGCAGGGAAAAACCCCAGTATCGGCGTCTGGTCAGGGTGGAAAAGCGGGCTCTCCGACGTCGTCATCATGCAGCCGTAGCTCTTCATCAATGGATCACTTGGTTGGTGTAGAGTCTCATGCTACAAGGAAAAAAACCGCGAGCATTTCTCAATCGCGTGCCTGCAAGAATAGCTCGGATTCATTCTGTTACATTTGCAGTAAATATGAAGTGAGCAGTTTGCGAAAATCAATTGACGAGGAAGTGGAAAGTCTTTACGAAAAGTGTTTTGACCGTAAATTTCTGCAACAAGAAACAAAATGGGTTCCTCACGTCATTTGCAATTCCTGCAGACTTATGTTGTATTGTCCAAAAAATTCAAACAACGAAAAGTACCGCAAGTACTCTACACCAACCACATGGAAAAAAGTTAAGTTGTGTTGCGTTAAGCAAAATTTCGTTAGGTTCTGTGAAGTTAGATTCATTTTTAGGTTAAGATCGAGTTAACCTATTAAATATAGCACACATTTAGGACTGAGAACCGTACGCTTACTTAGCTACACGTGTAGTTGAATTTCATTCGGCTTGATTAGGTTAGGTCATATTTTTTTAGGTTAAGATAGGATTGACCTCTTTGCAGGTTAAGCCCAAGATGATTCAAACGGTACCGCAAACACAACGGGACAACACAATCAGTTTAATTGTGTTTCGTGAGGTTAGGTTTTGGAAGCAGACTCATAAATAGCCCTATCCCTCCCTTCCCAAAATCTTTAAAGTTAAAAACCGTTAATGCTATTTCAGATTTTATCAGGTATTTTTGAAAAGCAATCAGCTAAGGTAAACCGCAGCCAATCTCCGGTAGTATTACACCAGCATCTCGCGTAAGCTTTTCAGCTGCTTTAATCTGAGCTTTAAGCTTGTCTCTATCACTTATACTCCCATACTCTTTTTTTTGAAAATTTGATTATCTGGATCGGTCTGACGATTCGCATTTGCGATTCCAATAACAATGGCCTGTGGTAGGCATGTAATATTTTTATTTTATGTATTATAAATAGATCTTTTGAAGACCTTACTAACTATTTTGACGTGACCTTTTCCGGTTAATATGCGCACCCTAGTAATTTCTAGAACAAACGTGTCGTCAATATTAAATCTTATAGCACTTTGAACGACTGATTATGCCAATTGCCACAAGTTTTCGAAATCTAAATCTTTAAGTGGTAATAAAGCCTTCCAAGCCACTTCTTTACCAAATTCATCTGAACCGAACACAATACCTACTAAATCCGTTTCGTCACACCACTATACTATATAATTAATTAGCTCTAAAAAGGCTAATTCCAATCAAAGGACCGGGTTATTCTGTCCGAAAGGTATAATTTTAAATGTCAATTTTCGCCCGTTTGTTTTGAATTTCCGAATATACTGGTCACATTCTGCTATTTTGATGATACGGTGGGTTAAATTATTACTCTCATCCCTATCCAGTGGTTGAGCATCCTCCAGGTTATCTGTGTTGAGCTGGAGATCTTCCGTAGGCACAGACGGGTCTGCAGATTCTCGAGCTGTATTACCAGGAATATTCTGCATAGCTCTTTACGGGCTGCAATCGCACTCGGATCACGATCCACTGGGCCAAGCTGCATGTTTGACCCTACTTGAGTCACTGTGGTTTTGACACAATTTTGAACTTCTGAAAAAGAAACATAATAATTTTAAAACAATGATAAATTTGTATAAAAATAGTGTTTTAAAAAATCACATTTTATACGCATATATAATTAACTTTACCTTGGCAATTTATTCTTGAAATGCTTCCCTCCATCTGCTGCCGAATATTCTGTTTTTTCGGCACCATGTTTAGAACTTTTTTTTGTTTCTGTTGAGCTTGTTCTAGTTCCCCTTTTAAACTTATCATATCCCAGTATTCTGTTTATTTATTTTTTGCTACTTCTAATCGATCTTGTTTTACCTGCTCTTTATTTATTTTAGCATTTTCCAATTGTCGTTCCTTCTTTAAAGTCCCCTCTCTAATTTTTGTAATTTTCCTTAATCAAACCTCACTTTCTTTTGCAAATCTAATTTTGAGTTTTTGCTCCATTTTCTCCTGTATAATATTTTCACGCTTTTCCTGCTCTCTACTTCTATTTTCTTGAACTAATTCTTCTGTTTTTTTTTTAATTTTCTTTATTTGAGAATTTGGTATAATGTTTTCGTCAAAATCTGGCTCGTAATCGTCTGTCTCTGGAACTATATTAGCATCTAATTTTTTATTATTAGGAATACTATTTCTAGAATCCCGCTTCGAAATCCTTGCAATCCTAATGGAATGTTTGAAATATTTTGAAAATTTTCGTGAAATCTTTTGAAATATTTGCGAATTTTTTGATTCGTTAAAATCATCAATTTTTTTGAAATCTTAGTGAAATATTTTCAAATCTTCCACATTTATTACAATCTTTGAAGTCTGGTGTACTGTACCCTTTCTAAAATGTTTGAAATCTTTTAAATCTTATGAAATATTTAAAAGCTTTATGAAATTGTAGTAAAATATTTTAAACTAATGATGTACACGCCTTTTTTAAATCGGTTAAGTACATAAAATTTTTGTAAAAGGTTCAAAAATCCTCCTGAGTATTTTAAAATCTTTAAAATATATTGAAACCTTCCAGAGTCTTTAGCAATGCTTTTTAATTTAAAGCTCAAAACCTGAGTGGTAAAATCCTTGAAATTTTCAACTAATAATTTTTATAATTTGTAATTTGAATATTACAAAAAATGTATACTTTAGCCAATTATTACCAATCTTGCTACCGCTATGAGGTACAATCGACGGATTCGGCTAACCTCAGAGGATTATCGGAACTATTCTGAGTTTTTGATTTTGTGATTTGCAATCCCTTTCAACTGAAGATTATAATTTCTGTTAGCGTCTATCACAAAAAATAAAAATGTCTCTTATTATCTCTCACTTTCTCTTTGAGTATATAAATTTGTAGAATATTTATATTAAGTTTTGTACATGAATCTATTAATTCCTATAATTGCTTTTATTTTAGTTTAAAATGTCATTATGAATTTTTCTTAGGTTAAGTATACAAAGCCGTTACCGGTACAAAGCATATTTTAAGGAGAGTGCCTAGACTTCGGGAAGAAGACATTAAAAAAAAATTTCAAATGTGTTTACTGCTACTGTTCGATCCTCAATATCGGCCATCTTGCTAGTTTGTTTTTCAGACTAAAAGTTCTTGGAAAATTGTTATTTCTGTGCCCAGTCACAGACGTGCCTTCGAGTCCGACCACACGTTTTTGGAAAAGGGTAAGTATTTTGATCAAAATTATTTCTGTGACTAGACACAGAAGTGCCTTCCCGCTACCCACGATTCGTTGGAAAGGCGTTGATTTTTGACCGAAATTATTTCTGTGAACAGTCACAGGGTTGCCTTCCAGTCCCCCTCCCCATGAGATGTTGAAGAAAAGTTTAAAATATTTGAATTCCATGCATTCCTTGGATTCCGTGAATTCCACGAACTTTATGAATTCCATAAATTACACGAATTCCTTTAAGGTTGAGTCTACATGCGACCTTAAATTATTTATTAGATCAGTCATTAGGGTGCCTTTACGCCCTTACGTGAAGTTGGAAAAGGGGTAGGGGAGTGACCTTAAGTTATTTCTTTGACCATTCATGAGGGTGCTATTCTGCCCTTAAGTGGCATTGGAAAAGGGTAGGGGTGCGACTTTACTTTATTTCTGTGACCAGTCACAAGTGTGCCTTCCCGCCCTCACGAGACGTCAAGTGTAATTCTTGAATCGAAAATCGATGATAAAGTGTGATTTATAATAGAACGTTTCGTTAAACGCGTCAAAAGCCAAAAACCATCAAAATAACTCCTCAATCACATGACCTTACTCTAAAATCCGTAAAAGGACCTTCAGTATGCCTGAAATATCCATTTTTTCCGGTATAAATAGCGTATATAAACTTCGTAAATAAAAAACGTATTTTGTTTAAGTTTTAACACTGAAAATTATATTTGCAGGTTTTTTCATGTCCAGGTTTGTAATCAGCGCAGCAACATACATTAGTGTACGATTTAAAAAGAATGTAGAAAAAATGTAAAAAAACAAAGAAAAAAACCGGAAACATCCAATCTTGCCGGCGTCGGCAACTAAGAATGTTGCCATCGCCGATAGGCTAGCCACTACGTTTATTGAATTGCATGAATTCCATGAATTCATTGAATTGCAGGAATTCATTGAATTTCATGAATTTCATGAATATGCCCGCTCTTTCGCTACCTTGCTAGAAATGTGATTTCTAAAAAAACCGGTAAAGAAATGGTCAGTACCGGCAATTTTTTATTACCGGTACCGACAATTTTTTTTCACCGGTACAGATAGTTTATACACTTTGTTTTTCTTATTCTACGTTTTAATACATAGAATATCAATCTTTGCTATTGAATATACCAATTCTTGTTCTAAATATATTAAGTTTCCATATTCTAATTATAAAGTTTCGTAATTACGCTAACAATAATTTTTTTATTTACACGATTACCCTAAATCGTAATCGACTATATCAAGTATGAATATTGAAATATTAAGTATTATTTTAAAATTTCTTTCATTGTAAAGCTGAAAGAGCTTTAACAAAAGAGAGTTCACAATTGGAAAATTACAATTGTCGATCTTTAATTTTGAAAGGTTTTCGGACGTTGAACATACTTTTTTCTTCAATATGAAACAGATTAAATTTTTATTATTCAGAAAAAAGTACTTTGCTCCACTGCTTGTTTGTATTTTTGTGCCAGTGCCAATCGGACCTTCTGATTTTCTTTTCTGATCAAAGGTTTTTAACATAAATCCGTCCAAACAGTCCTATATTATGTAGACGACGTGTTCCCGTATTCATACTTATATTAGCATGATTTTCATCGCGGAGTTCTTTAGAATTTTTAGAAGCAGTTTTCTGGACATAATTTTCTATATTTGCATTTAATGATTTTGTCAAAACGTAAAGTTGTTTTTCGTGGTCTACCAGATAGTGGCAGGTCTAATAGAGACTTGGTTTTAGTAAAATCAGCGATTATTCTATTCACAGTACTTTTACCAATTTTTAATAAAGCGGCAATTTCACGAGATGCTTTTCCTTGTTCAGGAAGATTTATCACGGCTCCCCGAATTTGAATATCCGTATGTCTCAACCTATTGACCTTTGAATGACTTTATCTCGTACGTGAAACACTGCAGGATTAGAAAAAAATAATGTAGCGAATCCGTCGGAGTAAACCTTCGTAGACATTTCGTAAACGTTTCTTTTTAAAATATGTCGCCTACTTTACTGCTTTGTACAAATAGTATACTTACATTTTATATAAATAGATCTTCTCTAGACTAACCCTTTCAAGAAATAGTTCAGAATAACAAAGTGGCCGAAGACCTGTGAAGAATGACATATTACTTTAATAGGGTCAAATTTACCCCATCTGACCTTGGAACTTTGTCACACTGACTGTATGTATTGTTTCAACTTAAAAAAATTCAAAGACAGTATCTAATACCGTGTATCATTAAAAAAATTCGTACATGTAAGTCTGATACAAATGGTTTAATTATTTTGAAGATCGTGGGGAAGGTATATTTAGACTAACAAAAATAAACTTCTAATAAAAAATTCAATATTTTGATTTGTTTTTCTATTCATACACAAGTGTTTCTAATCACGATGGACATGATATTGTGAGCGAAAATATTAAAAATATCAAATTGTAGGTTTAGAAAAAA
>NC_046660.1:148859712-148861273 GCF_010883055.1 Belonocnema kinseyi
CCAAGGGTTTCTGCTGAATATGGTTACAAAAATAAATAGGCAGTCGCGGACAATTGTCCAGGCATGGTCCCGAAGGAATTAACCCCCAAGCGGAGGTGTGAAAACCGTGCCGAAAGCTGAATGGCAACTGGGTGAGGTGCCTAGAACGGTGACTCTGGGATACCGGGCGACCTCTCAGAGTACGCAGCCTTATCCTTGCATGCGGGGCTCTACAAGGATGGACGAACCGCTTTCCCTAGCTTCTCGTGGGGACAACAATGACAACACCAAACATAGTTGTAGTAAGTGCGGTTCAAAACATCAGAACGCGCAGGGCTCCCGACAATAGGTCGGCCAACAGTGCCGACCAATCTAGAGCTGGGGGAGCCAATGAAAATGGATTCAATGCGATGGATCGGCGGGATCTCGTGACCTTTGGGTGGATGGCGCAACTGAATCACGGCTTGCCAGACTGCTACGATGCGAGTGTGGCCCGTGAGCGGGGTTACATAGCACGGCTGCATGTTCTGTGGTGCGAGAAACACCCTGAGGTATCACACTTTTCGCAGCAACGTCTGCGAAACCATGCTGAACTACTCCGTGAAAGGGGCTATGTAAGAGGAACGCCTACTCTACCAGAGCTAGAACAAGCCGGGGACAAAGAAAGAGAAGCGACACTAACATAAGACCAACCGCGGGCAGGCATCCAATAGATGAAGAGCGATGCTTTACGACACGAAGAAACATCAACACCAAGGTTTCTCTCAAGCCTAAAGATCTGGCTGAAATGGATGACGAGCTTCGTGGACATTTTTCCGGTGAATCCGACCTCTGGGCTATCAATTATTGTGTGTATAATGCAGCGAGAGCTTTGGCCGATGCGAACCGTAAAATAAAACCAACGGCTGATCATAAGACCAAAAGACGAATGCATTAATTTCCCATAAAGATAGGCTAGGTAAGACAGTACGCGTCCCGCATTCAGTGTGTGACTGACTACATCACATCTGGCAGGAATTTTACCGCCAAGGTTCGAAAGTTCGCGCGCGAACTCCGGACCCGTTATCACTCACTCAACAACTCAAAGCTGCTGACCATCAGGCAGCATATTGTTGAGAGAAGACGGATACTATATGACGCTAAGAAAAGTCTAGAGCGGAGGGAGAGATGGGTAAGAGAAAATCAACAGTTTCTCTCTGACCCATCTCGACTCTTCCAAGACCCTCCAGTTACTATCGAACACTCACCCAAACCAGAGGAGGTCGAAGTATTTTGGAGAGAAGTCTACGAAGTTCAGCATAGACTGGACTAAGACTCAGAAAATATAAATAGCTTCAAGGAGTTATGCGTTGCCCTCATAACACCTGATAAAGAATGCCCACCCATCACTACCGAGGAGGTGAAAAAAGTATTAAGAGGGATGAAGAACTATTCCGTACCGGGACCAGATTGTATCAAACCTTCTGGTGGAAGAAGTTTTCTTCATCCGCAAATAGTTGGGTGCATAGAGAGATTGATGCCGCTTTGGAAAACCAGATTTACTATCTCATCTGGCAAAAATCGTGTGACAACTAACAAGGTC
>NC_046660.1:148861373-148875814 GCF_010883055.1 Belonocnema kinseyi
CTTAAGATCTATGCTAAAAACAGAGAGCAACTGCATCTAGCTCTGCGGATTGTCGAACGATATACTAAGGAAATTGGAATGGAATTTGGGTTAGACAAATGCTCCAAGGTTTATTTGAAGCGAGGAAAACTTAATTGCATCCCTGAAGATCCAATGCTCGTTGATAGAAGCGCCATACGACATCTTTGCGCTGGAGAGACTTATACATACCTGGGCGTGCCACAGAGTCACATTCAAGATGTGACATCTATAAAGGATACTCTCCGAAGTAGATACAAACGTCTCATCCGACAGATTTGGGCTTCTGAACTGTCGGCGAGGAACAAAGTATCTGCAACGGACATGCTTGCCGTTCCCGTACTACTCTATTCATTTGGAGTAATTCCATGGACAAAGAACGAGCTCAGATTCCTTGATATCGGGACAAGAAACGTTATGCATATGAACAAAAGCATGCATCTTAAGTCTTCCGTTTAGCGACTGCATCTCACGCCGTCAAGGGGGTCGCGGAATATTGAGTCTTGAATGTCTTCACAACAGGATTATTCTGTGTACAGCAAATAGAATTGCAAATGGAGGAGACCCTCTTCTTAAAATGGTCAGGAATCACGAAGAAGTGGGCAAAGGAGCATTTCTATACAAAGCAGCGGAGGAGGCTGCTGAAACAGTCGGACTTGACTGTTTTAGGGGTGAGCAAAATGCATCAAATCTAATCTATCTCGAGTACTCACTCCTGAAAGCCCGGATTAAGAAAGCACAAGATAAAAACTTTCGTGAACAGCGCCTCGATAAGAGGATGCACGGTATCTTCCACAGAAATATGAACGATCAGTCAATGTCTTGTGAGCTAACGTTTGCTTTCCTGAAATCGCCCGGATTGAAGTCTGGTACAGAGGGTTTCATTTTTGCATACCAAGACGGTGTCATTTCCACCTTAACATACCGTCGCCACATTTTGAGCCAAGACATTCCCGATGATAGCTGCAGGGCGTGCCATGCACACCCCGAACATTCAGCTCTCATACTATCTAGTTGTCCAACACACGCGGGAACGAACTACATTCAAAGGCACAATGCGGACTAAGAGTGCTTTATTATCATCTCTGTCACTCCTACGGCATTCACCTTAATATTGCTCCTCTAAATGCTCCTAGGGAAATTGATTCAATTTTCGAGAATGGGAAGTTCCGCATATCCTGGAACTTTATATTCTCGACAATTGTTTCTGTTGCTCACTCGAGGCCTGACATGTTTGTTCTTGACTTCGAGAAGCGAACCATGTTCGTTATCGAATTTTCGGCACCAGCTGACAAAACCATCATAGCCAAGGAGAATGAAAAGGAAGAGAGGTATCGAGACCTTATAAGGGAGTTGCAACGATTCTCCCGGAATGATTATAATAAGTAGTTCCAAGGAAAATTGCAATTCTTCGATAGATTTAGGAAAAAAAATGTATTTCAAAACAATTTAATATTAAATTTTACTTATTTTAAACAGTTAGATAGTCTGTTTTCAATATTTAAGAAGTTTATAAATTATCCAAAGGTAATAAACAATAAAGAAAAGTCAAGTTCAGAAGTGCTTCAATAACGTTGGTGACAAAAAGCTATTTTCTGTAATATAAAACCCTTCACAGAACGCGCAGTTTTTAATTTATCTAATTATTTTATAATACTTTTTGCTCAGTTTTTAAAGCGTAAGATCAGTTTAAAGAAAACATTTTAAAATATGTTAAACAAAAAATCGAATTTCACTTATTTCAGAACGGACTCAATACTTCTGGTCTTTAATAATTCAAAACGTTCAAAACAAAATTCAAAAGTTATATATAATAAAGAAAATAAAGTAAAAAAAATCGTTAATAACCTTAATGGGCATTTTTACTAAGGTAGTTTTCTAATGTAAGTTCCGACATAGTTCCAGATAGAGCCGCATAAGATTTCGTCGGGCAAATGATTAGATTTTTTGTTTCAAATGTTCGATTTGAAGCCGTATAGAACCGGATAGAAAACCATTTTGAACTTAGATAAGGTGTTTTAATGTAAGCTCCATACAGATAGAAAACGGTTTTGAGACTTCGATGAAAAGTCTTCTAACTTAAATTCTGACAAAGTCCCAGAAATCCCAGAAATGCCCACTGGGGACGTACAGTCGTACCTCGATGCTATCAACTTTTCGTAGATATGTACGCAGCAATAAATAATGGCGGTTGATTTGAATCTCTGCACATCACCTAGCGCGTTCTGAGTGCATCTAAGTGCACTCGGTAAGAAACCCGAACAATCCCCTGAAATTAGGTAGGTGAAGACGTGTTATGGCGGATTTCAGCGGGAAGTATAATTATAACTGAAACGGAGCCCAGCGGGTGCCGGTTTTCTTGTAAGGATTCTCTGTTAATTGTGAAGAGACAATTTTGCATAATGTCTAAATTCCAAACGGTCACGCATTGTTGGATAATCGATCCTCGCGGACGAAAGATGTTGTCTCCAGACGGATTTTATGTAGCGCTCAACAAGGAAACTAAGTAGGACATAAGTTCAATTATAATTTTAGGTTAGTGTAGACTATTATAATTTTTTCAAGATAAATGTACTTTTTTTATTCAAAACTAAGTTTTGTTGGCACGTTTCATAGATGGGAGTAAAATGAACATATTATTTTTACTCATTTTTGAAACCAAGCGTGTAAACATCTGCTTATATGGACGCCAAATTTCATCTATAGACCAAAATAAATTATCTGGCTAAAAATAACTTAACCTAAAGTATTTAAGTACTTGAGATGTCATTAAAATTTTTCCATAAAATGTATTTAATTAAATTGTCTAAATCATCTATTTTGATGCTCTTCATAATACAGGTCACTTTCACTCTTTGTAGTAGTATAACCTAATGAAAAAATTATTCATTTGAAAATGTTGTTTTCAACCAAAGTTTGTTTCTTATTGCTTCTTACCGCATTTTTAAAAATTATGTGTTTTTAATTAATGTTGGCTTATTTTTTAAAGAATACAATTCTCTAAAATCTGACCTCATTCAATTGTAAATGATTAATAAATTATTATTAAATATAGTTATTTATTTATACAATTTTTTGTAACATTTGGCGCAAAGTTTTAAAACATTTGTTAAGAAGGGATGAGGAAAAAAGTTTGGTGAAAGAACAATTTTTTAATAAATGATTTGTTATGGTAAATTCATTCGGATATGGGCAGTCTGCTTTAGCAGTAGCTATTCAACGTTGATGCATGCATTTATTTAAATGTGTAAATTTTCAAAACATAATGCTATATTATTAAAGATAAAAGTGTGTAATATTTATATTCATTTTTTAGCGTAGCTAACTCGCTTGTTCAGATCGAGGTAGAGGAGTCTGCAGTGGAAAACGCTGGACAAAAGTGTAAATGTGATGAAAAGCAAGGTAAGATTTATATTTTTTGCACAGACTTATTATATTGAATGCCACTATTTGTATATATTGTTGAAAGCTATACCATGTAAAAATAAAAAATAAATAGCGATAATTTTTTCAAGATTTAGGATAGATTTAAACGATTTTACAAAGACTTCTATTTTTTGACAAAGATTTGAGATAGATTTTAAAGATTGAACATAAACTTTAATAATTTGATACTGTTTTCCTAATAATTTCACAAACATTTCTGATTAATTTGAAAGAATTCACAAAAACTTCAATCGTTTCTTGAAGATTTTAATAATTTCACAAATATTACTGAATATTTAAAAAATATTTTGAATATATCGAAAAGATTTTCAAAGCAGTCACAAAGATTCAACTATATCCCACAGATTTATTGCATGATTTCCCAAATATTTCGGATATATTTAAAAGACTTCACAATGACTTCCATTGTTTCTTAAAGATTCCAAAAAGATTTTTCTTTTTAATTTCACAAATATTTCAAAGATTACATGGAGATTTTAATGTTTTCCCAAAGATTCCAAAGATCGCACATTAATTTAAATAGTCGTCACAAAGACTTCCATGATGTTTCAAAGATTTCAAACATTTAGGATAAATTAAAAATACTTTGCGAATGCTTCAATAATTTCTCAAATATTTCGGATAAATTTAAAAAACTTCACAAAGACTTCCATCATTTATCGAAGATTTCACAAAGATTCTAAAGATTGAACAAAGCAAGAAAGAATTTAAAGATTTCTAGTTCCGACAATCCAATGAATTTAATTATTTAATTGCAGAGGAGACAAATCAATATGTAGCCCCTTCCTGGTAAATTTATAGGCATGGGCATTGCCCCCTGTGTCATTTTAGGGCTCCACCGCCTGTGTAGTATACGAGAGATTCTACAGTTTTCATTTTTTGAGCTTCCTAATTTTCGCTGTAAGAGGTTACACCATGAATTATTAGTATTTAAATAATAGTAATATTATTCTAAACTATATTTTCTTTTTGTTAAAGACGAGGACGTGAATCAAAACATTGCCGATAAGGTTCCATCAAATTTTGGCGAAGGTTCTTTTAAAGGTTACTGTCAATTCAAAAGACTTAAGGAATACTTAAGTTTCAAATAATATAGTTAAAAATGTACTATCTTACTTTTTCGGTAGATGAAGTAAAAAAGTGGCCTGATGAAATGACAGTGACGCTGCTTCTCGAAAAATGAGAGAAAAATGAAAATAAATTATTTAAACAACGACTACTGCGGCACGAGGTTATTTGGAGATAATAAGTCAGGAGCTAGAGGCAGAAGGCGGCTGTAATTAGACAGGCTCTCAATGCCGAAATAAGTTTAAAGATCTGCATAGAAATTATACTAGAGTAACAGATCACAGTAACAGAACCGACTTAGAACCAAAAACTTGTATGCACTATGAAAAAATGAATGCTTTATTCAGTGAAAAACCTACCGTGAACAATGATAGTGTTTCTGAAGATTCAGTGCAAAAAAAGTCGATGAAATTGCAGAAAAAACCAAAAGGAACTTAAAAAGAAAACCAACTGAAGTTAAAAAACAAATAAAGAAATGGACGGATGTCCTTCGCAAGGAAAATCAGTCCTTACTGAAACAAATTTTGAAATCGAACAACACATTTTTAGGAAAACTTTTGGAAATACTTTAAGGTTAGCAGTAGCAGAATTACGAAATAGTATATTATGCTACAAGTGCGGAAAGTAGACAGTTTCCCTTGACTGTGAAGTTAGCTGTGCGAGCCAGAGACGAGTCGAAGGTGAGTTGTAGGCGAGTCGTAGGGGAGCTGGAGGCGAGCCGAAGGTGAACTATAAACGAGACGAAGACGAGCTGGAAGCGACCCGAAAATGAGCCGATGGTAAGTACTGTAAATTTCACAAGAGTTTCAAATGCCTACTTTTAGCTCCTGTAGCATGCGATATTTTTTCAAAACAAATGCGGTAAATTTTCGATTGGAGAAACAATAAAAACCAATTTTTTGAAAATGTATGGTAATTTCCTAACAATTCTACCTAACAATTCCTGAAAGTTTTTGTAAATTTGTAAATTGCCAAAAATTTCTAGAAATTTAGTGTATCCGAAGGTTTTTGGAAGAAATTAAAAATTTTCTGAAAATTTGATAAAGGACCCCGCAATAAATGTATGGGAAAATGGCTTTTAGTGGATTTAGCTGAAACTTTGTAATTTTTAAGATTATAAGTGCCGGATGAAATATCCGTAAGAAAAAATCCAAAACAATGGACAGTTTTAGCGCTATGGGGCGCTAAGCGCTCAAGATCAGTGAATAAAACGAATTACAACAGATTTTGTTACAAAAGCGATGTCAACATAGAAATCACGGTTCAGATCGTAGTCTGTCATATTTTCGCCCACACCGTTGACTCATATAGCGCACTTCTCAAAACGATCAAACGCTAAGCGCCCAAAATTTTAACTTGACTAATTAATCACTTCTTTAAAGCCAGAAATGGTACCCAAAGTAACATTAGTAACTAGTGCGCACATACCGATAATAACAATCTACCCTTCGCAAGAAGGTTGAACGCTAAGCGCTCAAGATCAGCGAATAAAACCAATCCTAGTAACTTTAGCGACAAAGGCGATGTCACTATAAGAATCACGCATCAGAAAGGAGTCAGTAATATGTTTAGCCAAACCAATGAGTTATATTGCGCGCTTCTCGAAAGGATCAAACGCTAAGCGCCCAAGATTTGAACTTGACTAAGTAATTACTTTTTTAAAGGCAGAAATGATATCCAAAGTGACATTAGTAACTAGTGCGCACATCGATAATAACAGTGTACCCTTCGCCAGAGGGCCGAATGCTAAGCGCCCATGATCAGCGAATAGAACGAATCCTTGTAGCTCTAGCGACACAAGCGATGTCTGTATACGAAACACCCATCAAAAAGTGGTCAGTAACATGTTTAGCCAAACCAATGACAATATGAGTCAACACCGTTGACTCAGATAGCACGCTTCTCAGAACGGGCAAACGCTAAGCGCAGAAGATTTGAACTTGACTAAGAAATCACTTTTTCAAAGGCCTTTCACAAAAGAAATGACAGGCAAACATACCGTCGTCGATGGAAATAATGAGTGAATGCTGCATGATGAACGACTGTCAATTTTTAAAGCAAAAACCGAACAACTTCAGAATGAGCGACGAACTGAAAGTAGGCCTAATGACTTAAAAAAAGTTGAAACCTCGGCATTCACTTATTATTATATTAAATATATATTATGTGTGTGTGTGTGTATATATTAAACATATATTAAACAGCATTCACATATTATTTCCATTGACGATGGTATGCTTGTAATTTCTTTTGTAAAAGGTCTCGAGAGCAGATAGTAATTTTATTGGTAAGCTTAGGAAAAAAAATTCTTATTTGATCCCTTCTGTATTAATTGTGTTGTATTTCTTATTCCCTTTTTGTGTTTAGTTTCTTGTGTTTATTTGTTTTATTTTGTTGTTTCTGAATTTTTCTTTCGTTTTATTAATACATTCCTCTGCCTTTCAAGACCATGAGAGCTTACTTCTCTTATGTTTTAAAAAACGGCATTCAGAGTTCGAGTTAATTGCTATGTGTGCGATAGAGTCTATCAACCAGGACAAATGGCTCGAATTGATGGAAATAATAATCCTGATAGGCAAAACATTGCAATTTTTAGACGCCTTCAACTTCGAAGAGCACCAATTGAAGTCCCCGATGAGAGTAGGTTATGTCTCAATTGCAATCAATCGATTCGCAATGAGATAGAGAAGCTTCAACTTGACCCAGGCTGTTTAAGACTGAATGTTCTTACACAAACAGGCAGGCAAACGTGCATGTTCTGTAATGCTGATGTTAATACACCAAGGCTTTCAATTGAATGTAGAGTTAGCGCTTTTATTGTAATGGACATTTTCATTCCAGAAGAAACAAGAGCATGCTTAAATTATTTGGATGAACATGGTTGCATCTTAGGCCCCTTGCTTCCTGGACTAAAAGCGATTAATAGACCGTATAGAATTCCGGGACAGCAGTTACTTCTGTTTTTGCAGCAACTTCGTAACGAAGCAAATGTTCATGCGGCCGCGGCGTTTAATAATAAGGATAGTTTCACTGATGAAGAGTTTAAAGCTCTTGCTCCTATAACAAAGGAACAATTTAGAGAATTTTCTGCATTTTGTGATCCTATTCCGCAGTTACATGGACATGGTGTCAGATACGTGAGGAAAAAAGATTTGCTGACTTTCCTTTGAAAAATGCGTCAAGGTCTTTCTGATGAATTTCTGAAAGTGATTTTTCATTATTCGAGCCGGCCAGCTACAAGCATGTCCATTTCTACTGTAAGAGAGACTTTAATGCAGCGATTTGTGCCTGGTAATATTGGATTTAATGCGATAAGCGTAGAGGAATTCATTCAAAGATACGTGACATCATTCGCCAATGAACTTTATAATCCACAATCAGAAATTTCCAGAGCTATTGCTATCATCGATGGAACTTATGCTTACATGCAGAAGAGCAGTAACTTTCGCGTACTTCGACAATCATTCTGCAAACATAAAGGACGTTACTTGGTAAAACCTGCTCTTATTGTTGCTCCAGACGGATACATACTTGAAATACAAGGACCATATTTGTCTGACTCGCGAAACAATGAAGCACAAATGCTCATTAACGAATTTGAAAGAGATGTGGAAGGTTTGAGAGAATTTTTCGACATTCGTGATATTTTTATAGAGGACCGAAACCACCAACCAATCCACTTTTAGAACGCTTAGGACTTGTGTCCAATATACCACCATTTCTCCAACAAGGACAGAGTCAATTGGTAACGGAAGAAGTAAACGAAGCTCGGCTAATAACGAAATCGAGATCCATCTGGAATCCAGAAATGGTCACATGAAGTCTATTTCCAAGTTCTTCGAGAAAACCATCACGATGGCTCACGTACACAATCTAAGGGACTTCTTTCGTCTTGCTGGTGCCATAATTAATCGATACCATCCGTACTCTTGAGAACAATACAATGTAATTATCGGAATGTACGCAGTAGTTACTAATGGTACTTAGGGTACTATTTCTGCCTTTAAAAAAGTGATGAATGAGTCAAGTTAAAATCTTGGGCGCTTAATGTTTGATCGTTTTGAGAAGCACACTATATGAGTCAACGGTGTAGGCGAAAATATGACAGACCACGATCTGAACCGTGATTTCTATGTTGACATCACTTTTGTAACAAAATCTGTTGTAATTCGTTTTAATCACTGATCTTGAGCGCTTAACGCCGCACAGCGCTAAAACTGTCAATTTTTTTGGATTTTTTTTACGGACATTTCATCTGGCACTTATAACCTTCAAAATTACAAAGTTTCAGCTAAATCCACCTAAGGCCATTTTCCCATACATTTAGTGCGGGGTCCTTTCAAAGATTTCCGAAAATTTATGAAAAATTGGTGAAATTTCATAAAGTTTCAGAACTTTATAAAAAATTATGAAATTACCGACAATTTCAGGTTTCTAAAAGTTTCCAAAATTTTCGGTAATTTATCGGCAATTTATGGTAATTTACCAGTAATTTATGGTAACTTATCACTTCGAGTATGTCCAATAACTATTCTTTACTCCCAATCAGTTTCTCAAGCGTCAAATCATAATGAAGTGAGGTTATGATTTCGACAGTCCTGGAAAGTAATTCTGACTCGAAATGCGCAAGCGCAACAGCAAGAAAAAGTAATCTTATTCAAAGAGCGCAAGCGCAGTAACTAGAAAGAGTCTTTTTCTAACTGCTTTTTACCACAGTTTCGGAATTGGTCACTTCTCGCACGCAAAACATTCGTCGAAAATCGAACATTTCGTGCGTGCGTTAGAAAAAAGAAGTTTTGGTGTGTATTGAATCCCGTACTATTTTTAGCCAAAAAGTATTAGATTTTCAATAATTAGTCGCGAAAAAATTATGAGGTCCAATACTTACCAATACTTCTTTTTTATAAAGGCACTAAGAGCCATTCAATGTGATATTAATCTGTAACGTAATTGTGATGTTAAAATCAAAAGATAAAAGTTCTATTATGCAAGAATAAAATTTTGAAATTCTTTGAATGAAGAAACTTCCAATCATTGTAAACCAAATTCTTGTGTACAATTTAAATCTACATCTTCTCTGAAGATTTTTCAATTAACACAAAAATGTTTAAAAATTCTTCAGGGCATGTATCCGACTGTCACGTGACCAATTCTTTCAAATGAACTTATTTATAAAATAATAACTAATAAATTTTCCGTACCACATGGAAGTAAAGAGAAACAATATGAACGTAGGCCTGCTATGGAAAATGAATTTCAATTGTTACTTTATGTGTAAGTTCGTTTAAAAGAATTGGTCACGTGACGGTGTAGTACATGCTCTGAAAAATTTTCAACAAGTTTTGTGTTATTTAAATAATATTCAGAGAAGATGCAGATTAAAATTGTTAGCATGAATTATGTTTGCAATGATTGAAACTTTTTTCATTTAAAGCATTTCAAAATTTTTTTCTTGCATAAAAGAAGTTTCACCTTCTGATTTAAGAATTTTTTCTTATGTTTGCATCAGAAGAAATTTCAAGTGCTGGTATTCTCTGGCAAAATAATGTCCATTCATTCTCTCATTTGTGAAATTCATATGAAGAGATGAGAATGACAAACCAATAAGGACCATAAGTTGGCATCTCGAATAAGTTATTGTTAATGTAAAAACCTGACAAAATCACACGGAGAAAATTGGTTCGTTAAAATTTAACGCAAATTAAAGTTAATTTTTATTAAATGAATGATATAAAGTTTATTTTTGTGTTATATTAACGATTCACTTAAAAGAAAGTATAGATTGCAGATTTTTTTAGAGATTTTACTTTTACTATGAGAGGAATTACACAACAGCAAGGTATAATGAGAATCGCTAAGGACGTCAACATTGTCAGGGCTGATGTTTAAAGCTATTTCCCCTGTACAAGCTTTAAAAGTTTTAAGTTTCGGTTAATATTGTAGGACTTCATCAAATATTTCAATATATAGATTAGTTTTACATGTTTGATTTTATTCCTTAAATTCTAACCTAATTTCATTTAATAGATTCTATATAAATTTAATTTGTAAGTTTTTAATGTTTGATTGTTCTAGATCTAAAATATTAAAAATTTAATAATTTAGGGTTTAAAGGTACAATATTTTTAATAACAAAATTTTCCAATGTTTTTATTTACTTCCTCTAAATTTATAACCCCATTTATTAATGAAATGTTAAAATAAGAATTTTTGATGAACGGGGACCAAATATCTTTTGTATGGTTTTGACGCACTCGAACTTCGATCAGGTGGTTCGAAACCCGTCACAGCTTTTTCGAAGCTTAAAAGCGTTAATATATCATTAAAAGCGTGCGACTAAGTGGATGAACTTCCACAGAATCTGTTTGTAGAAAATTTTTTTTTTGCTGACGCCCAAAATTTTAGATGACTGGGATGTAGAATTCACATGTAGAGCGGTAGACTTTGTTTTCTTTGATTTAAACTGTAAATTACAGTTCGAATCATTTTATCTAACCATCAGGTAATCTTTATTATCTAGTTGCATTTTTCTTACTTAATAGCAAATTAAATTATAATGAATTTATATTAATAATTGATATTTTCGTATCAAATATTACCCTATTTCATTTTACATAACTGAATGTGGAATTTTAATAAAATGCCGCAATATCCTCCGTTTACCGAATTACGTTATGTAAAATTTAACATTTAATTAAAATTTAACAAACATTCTCTCTGCATATAGCCTTTATGTAGTTGTCATTATCATGTTTTCAAATACATTGTACAGTCCTTCTTTCATAAAAAGAATTTATACTTTCACTCAAAAGTAATGTAATGCAACTAATGTGCATTTCAAAGTATTCAAAAAAAGAGTGCCATATTTTGGAATATGTATTGAAGTAATTGTAAGAAAAGTTTAAGTTGTGCAATGCGTTGTCTAAAGTAAATAATCAAACAATTTTATAAAAAGTTTAATTTTTTCAATATGTCTCCTAATGCGATTAAATACTCAAGCATGTCTGTGTACTGTTTAAATCATGCAACTCAGCAGGGTGGGACTAAAGTAATTTTAAATTAAAGTTACATGTAAATAGGATCTTCTGAATGTTTATCGTAATATAGAATCCTATAAATATTTTAAGATGAAACAACAGATAAATCGCTCGGGCGCTTTTCAAAAACATGTAAGTTTACGAAAGTTTCTTAATAATTAAATTCAAAAATCGAGTTTTTTTCTAAAAATTTTTCTCCGCTAATGTTAATTCTCATCTTCATATATTCGTGGGATGCTGTATTATCATGAAATTAAAAAAAACTGTATTTAATTGGAACTTTTTATTAAATTTTGTGAAGTTCCACCGTGTCAGCTAAATATATTGCGCAATTTTTTAATCTAAAGAGATGAAGTAGTAATAGTTTATACTCTTTTTCCTTTCAAAAATACTCAGTGTTAGATTTTCGGGTTAGCTAATAAGATATTAATATGGTCCTCACTTATGAATTCAGACTATGAAAAATTAACAACGTTATACAGACAACTGTTTGTGCAATGTTTAGCTAACGTGGCTCAGCTCAACATCTTTCCGATTTTTTCAGTCTTATGATCGAAAAACTACGAAAATTTGGAAATTCGTTGAGCTGAGTCGCGTAATTTAATCATCACATACAGTTGAAGAACGCTCCAAAATTAACCTGACTCAATCCGATTCTATCGAAAAGAATCTAAAAGACTCCGAATTAACTTTTCAATCCGAATGAATCAGGATCAATCGGGATCTGGATTGATTTTAAATCGAAATACATCAGTGTTTGGATTGATTCTGATTCATTAGGATTGAGCATTTACTTTGGATTCGTTCGGATGCTTTCGGGCAGAAGTCTCTGATAGAATCCGATTAAGCAGGATTAATTTTCAAGCGTTTTTCGACAAACAAAATTAAATTATTTTTTATTGTTTCTGATTGGTTCGCATTGGCTCGGATACAGATATCGGAATAATTCGGAATAGTTCTGATTGGCTCGGAATGAATTCCTATCCTAAACTTTCGCCACGGTAGTCATTTTTTTGACTCGCCCTTTAGCGTATTTGTATAAAACTATTATGGATTAGTTACTTATTATTGTATTTCAGTTGAATTTTCAAGTTTCCTTTTCTTTTATCCATTGAATCTAATTTTACGAATCGAAGTAATGCAGATCTACCATTCATTTTAAAGAACTGATTACTGTAGTTAGTAGTGTAATCAGAACTAATTATAAATGTAACAGAAATATATTCAATTAGTACAAAAATTACTATTTAAAGTATATTTATTTTCATAGAAAGTATAAATGTGGTTAATTTATTTTTTGTCGTAGATATCACAAAGAAGCAGTAATATAATCTCTTCTAGCTTCTCCTTGCGCTTGATCCCTCTCATCATCAACTTCAATACCTTTTGGTTATTCATCATCGTTGTTTTTACCACATTCCTGAATATAATTCTCATTATCTTCATCGATCTCTTGCAAACCAATGTTGTTAAGAACGCAACGTGCCATGATTGTGAGTGGAATTAGGTCAGTACGTCCCATATATGAAAACTTTAATCTTCGGAAACGACCTTTAAGAAGAGCAAATGCTCTTTCTACAACTTGTCGAGTTTAGAAAACCTTTTATTGAAGCGCTATCACCCAAGTTGCTGCTGCTGTAAATTAAAAGGCACGTGACTATGGTGTACATGAACATTACGAATTACAAATTTGTTAATGATATGACATAAATAAAGCTTCTTGAATTCCTAAAAATATTTTTAAATAAATTCCAATTTTTCTTGAAAATTTGAAAAACCCTTTAAAATGTGAAAAATTAAGCTCAAAATCTTCAAAAATTTCTCACGAATTTGAAGAAAATTATAAAAGATTTTTGAGTATTTCAGATTCGTCAACAAAAAATCTAGATTAAAAAAAATATATATTTCACGGGATTTTGCAAAATAATAGGAAAAGTTGGAGCCCTTTTAAAATTAAATATCTATACAATGCCTCTTAAATTCTTAAAAATATTTTTATCCGACTGGAATTTTTCTTAAAATTTTAGAAAGTTATTAAAAATTCAAAAAGCTGCCTCAAAACATCCCCAATTTTCCTACGAACTTGAATAACATTTATGTCTTTACTTGAAACCTTTCAACGTTATTTTAATTAAGGGTATGTGATATTTTACCATATAGGTGTTCAGTTTTCCACACATTTTGTTCACAATTTTTAATTCGAAAAAAAAACATTAGTGTCCAGACGTTTGCATTTTAAACTTCTGGCTTTCTTTTTGTTTAAAAAGTTTCAAATAAATCAGCAATTTTTTTAATCTTCTGCAGTTTGAAAATCTTCTTTATTCTCCTTAAATCTCCGCAATATTTATAGAATTTAATGGTTTAATCTATTTTTTATTTTTTAATGTTACGAAATTGAAATATTTTTCTTTAAAATATTCTACTCTTTCTCGAAATTTAAGGAAATATTTTATGTTTCGAAACCTTTTTGAATTTTCTCCTAAAGCTCATTTTTCAAATTAAAAAATTGAAAGAAACTATTTTGGTAACCTAAAGAATTTATGTCATTGTCCTGAATTTTTTAAAAAGTCCTAAAATATCTTATAAATTTGCATGATTTTTAATCGTTAAAAAACTTCTACATATCTCTTAAATTTTTCACGTCCTGTGACGTATATTAACTATGTTATTTATACTTATATTATTAATCATCGCTATATTTATAATTATAACTTACATTGATAAGTATGAAAAGAAAGGATTATGTTCTCATAAAAACGCACAAACTCTTGCATATTTATTATTATCCAATATGTTAAAATCAATATTTTAAACATCGTTTTACAAACTACGCATTTGTACATCTTGACTTTCAATACACCGCCAAAATAC
>NC_046660.1:148875914-148895499 GCF_010883055.1 Belonocnema kinseyi
ATACTCATTGTCAACCATCGTTACGGTGAATAACCAGAAGGACGATCAGGCCCACCTGTTAACGTGTAACCACCAGCACGACTACCTGAATCCTACCGAACCCAAAATAACAAATCTTATCGAGTAGGAAAATACCAGTTTTAAAGGGATCTTAAGATATTCCAGCGATCCCCAGTTTTAAAAGTGCGATTTGGATTACAAAAATTGGTAAGTTTTATGAACGAGTTTAGAACTCAAAATATTTACTATTTGTTTGAACTTAAATATTAAGATCTAACTTTATTTTAAGGTGGAGATCTAGAATGGAGAGTTTCTGCTACCTGTGAGACTGCAGTGCAAATCAACTTTCAAATCAAAAATATCAGCACATTTTAAAATTAAATTAAGTATTAACATCATCCTTTTCAATATTTTCAAATTAGCTATCTTTCTTAAAAACTGTAATTTCTTAAATTTAATAAACTTTTAAATATTGTATATTCAGTTGCATTTCAAGTTATTTTTAGAATAGTGTGTAGTTATCTTGACCTTCGGAAGTTATTCTCATCCCTGTTTCGAAATCCTAGATTTCGTTCAAAAACGAGAAACCCTTTAAATAATTATTTTTAACAAGGTAAGTTTCTGCCTTTTAGGACGTAAGAAATTCATTAAAATTTCTTCTAAAATTATTTATTATGGCATGATGTTGCATTAAAAACTTTTAAACCCTTTTTTTAATTTTATGAAATAATTTTAAAGGTTTTGTAATGTTTTGTAATGAGCTCTTAGAACTCATTAATAAAAAATTGTTTGAAATTTTCCCATGAATATAAACAATTTATTTGCCCTTCGTTTGACGCCATAAAAAATTAAGTTTACCTAAATTTATATAAAATTCTGGAAAATGGAAATAATTGTCTAAAAATCTTTCATATTTTTTTAAAAACAATTTTGAAATATTTAAATTTTTAAATTATTATTTGAAAATGAAATTTTAACTGCTTAAAATTTTCCCATAACTGTTTAAAAAATGTAATCTCAAAATCTTTCGAAATTTTTAAGACGCTTTTATTGTTCTAATTCTTGAAATAAGTTTTTTTAATAATTTTATTTTACTTATCTCTGAAATTAAAAAAAAAGATTACCCAGATGTAAAATAATAAAACATTCTTTTCTTCTTAAAATTCTGGAATTATAATATGGTAGCAAAATGTAAAGAAAAAATTATTGCACAACATAAAATACTTAATTAAAAAAAGTTATAATTGAACCTTTACCTACTTCGATATTGTGAAAAAATTAATCATATGACAATTAATTGACTTTTTCATAAATGATCAAATAAAAAGCATTAAACAATCACATTAATTCAAACATAGAATATTCATATTCATTTCTGCAAACTTGTTTTATTGGTAACTTTTGATACTAATCTTAGAAAAAAATCAAACGTATTTCCATATGATTTGAAAAATTGTATGCAAATACAAATTTCAGTACATCAGAATCATTTGAAAAATGATCTAATTGACATAATATAATTGAAAATATAAATTAACTTTCAATATTCAAATTATATTCAATATTCCATCATAGAACCTTTAAGTCAATAATTAAATTATGTTACTTCAATTTCAGGAACTAAGTTTTAATCTTTATTTACTTCAATATTCACAAAACGTTATTTAGCTAATAATCAATTGACCATTTTACACAAGAAAAACCATTAAAATATAATTCTGTAATGAAACATTCAATTAACTTTAACTTTATATGTATCTTTTAATTTTAACTTTTATTTATAACAATTTTTTTTAATCTTAAAGTTGTTAACTAATTCCAGAAAATGTCACTTTTAGTAGAATCAGTTGATAATGAATTAATCACTTTACAAAATAAAAAACATGAAACAATTATTTTCATCTAAGCATTAAAATAATGTTTACATTATGTGTATATTCTCCTTTAAATTTTGAAACAGCATTTATATACTTCTAATTTATTAATAACCTTTGTCACTAATTAAAACCAACATGAAGAAAGTGTGAAGAACATTATTAGCTAATAATAAATTAAATGGTTCACAACATAAAAAGCCTTAAATAATTTTTTTCACTGATTTTAAATTTTATTTACAAAAATTTCATTTTTCAGTGACTTATTATTAATTTGGGGGAAAAAATTAAAGTATTTTTACATATGCTTTTGAAAATTGCATGAAAATATTAATCTCAGAATACCAGCATAATTCCGAAAAATTACTTAATTTAAATAGAGGTACTTCAAAAATAAATTGATTCATATCATACAAATCATATTTAATGTTCCATTATATAACCTACAAGTAAATAATTAATTTATTTGCTACTTATGCTATTTAAGTTTAAGGTAATAAATTTTAATCTTTATTCAATTTAATGTTCGAAAAAAATTCAGCTTATGTCAGTTAGGCATTTTAAAAAATAAGAAGCATTAAACTATAATTGTCACTAAAACTTTTAAATAATTTTTAGGCAATACATTTTTTTAAATTTGAACTTTCATTTATAAAATTTTCCTTTATTATTAAACTCTGAAACTAATTCCAGAAAATGTAAATTTTGGTCAAATCAGTTGATAATGTATTAATCATTTCACAAAATAAAAAGCATTACACATATATTTTCATGAAAAAATTCAATTAATGTTTACATTATATTCTCATTCAAATTTGAAACTGCATTTCTCTATTTGAAGACAAAAGATCCCTACTGAATTAAATTAATCCAAAATGATTTTCGTAAAAAAACATAAAAATGGTATAAAATATGATTTTCATTATTTGCCGTTAACGTAAATAAATATATAAAATAGTTTATAATGATTTTGAAAAACTTCACTCCATATTTGCTTAATTATCACAAATTTATATTTCTTAAACAATATAATTTTTTTTTAAAAGATAATAGAAAAATTATTTGCTCATAATTGTTGTAAAATATATAGACTATTCAAAATGTATTTTTTAATTATTCCATTATAATATTTATAAAAAAGGAAAATAATTAGTTTGTCTTGACATTGCCAAAGAAGCATGTTTTAAATATTTTTATCACACACAATAATTTCTCATATTTTTTACAATAAAAAGTAGTTGAAAATAAAGAAATTATATAAAACAAACATCAATTGTTTTTCATATTTTATTTTTATGATTATTTAAATTATGTGTAATTCTTAAAGTATTTAAAATTTTTAAAAATAAATATTAAATATCTGATAATATTATTTTTTTTTGTTATATTTAAAAAAATTTAGAATGAATGTTATAAATATTTAAAAAATACATTAAATTTATATAATTTTGTGAAATATGGAATAATATTTTGATAATTTAAAAATGTTTCAATAAATTTAACAATTTCCGTTTTAATAATGTGATATAACATTTTTATTATGTTTATTTATTTTCATTTGTTCAATATAATAAAATTATTGTTTTTAAATGTTTGGAAATATACAAAAATAAATTAAAGTTCAATTGTAGTCTCAGTAATGTAAAATAAGGGAGTAATTATTTTAATTGTACAATAAGAAAATTATAATTTTTGTAATATTTTTAAATATTTTAAAAATTTAATGAGAGTGTGAAAAAATTGTATAAGAAACCTTGAATTGAATTCTTATAATTTAAAATCTTTATCAAAATTTTTGTAAAAATATTTAAATTTTTTATTTTAAATTTATAAAATATTCAAAATCATGATTATCTTTAAAACATCTTTTAAATTAATTAAAATTTTTCATTAAATTCTTTAAATTTAGAAAAAATATAGAGATTGTTTAGATGATGTTTCATTATATTTCAAATGCTTTAAATTAATATTTATTTATATTGAATAAATTATTGAAATTAAAAGTAATTTTAAATAATAATTGATGTGTTTTATTTTTATTTATAAATAAATGTTTATTCAAATTCCAAATATAATTTTACTAATTCACTTATTTTATTAATTATATTATAAAAATATTATAAACATTTTTCTTTATTTTTCATTTGTTTCATTATAAAAATGATATGCTTTATCCAAATGTAATTATGGTTTACTAAACCCTCAATTTAAATTTAAAAAAATGTACTCAAATTTTCAAAAAATCTATTTTGTATTTTAAAATATAAAATTTATTTTTAAATGTATTATTTTGTATTAAATTTAAATTTTGTTATTATAAAACTAATATTTTGGTTATAAAATCATATTGTTAACGATTATCTTTTTATTCAAATACTAACTATTATTCTTTATATCTTTGAATAATGATTATTTAATATAATTAACTGAATAATATTCGTATTTTTTTTAAATCGATTTTTGTGTTTTATGTATAAAAAATTTTTTTTTCAAAATTCGTAGTATTTGTTAGAGAATTTATGTTTTATACAAAATGCGTTAGATTCACAGTTAACTTATTCTTTAAAATCATTTTTTAAAATATAATTTAATTAATTTATATAAAATTATATAATGTATTAAAATGTTTAATCTTCTCTTGTTAAAAATACAAATGCATTAAAAATATTTTTTTTCTCAATACTTTAAGTAATTATTGTTAAATCTTTAATTATTAAATCTTTTAATGTTTGTCAATAAAAATAAAATTCTTTTTCAATTATAATATTGATGATTACTTGTTTTGATTAAAATTCATTTTATTTTGTATAAAATTTTATAAATTTGTAAAACGTTAAAAAAATATTAACTTTTAATTTAAAAGGAATTATAATTCGTTCATTAAAACTGTACAAGTGAATGATAAATTATTATATATAATATAATACTATATTTAATAATATTTCATGATTATTTCTTAAATTATATTAAAATATTGATA
This sequence comes from Belonocnema kinseyi, assembly GCF_010883055.1. Classification (NCBI taxonomy): domain Eukaryota; kingdom Metazoa; phylum Arthropoda; class Insecta; order Hymenoptera; family Cynipidae; genus Belonocnema; species Belonocnema kinseyi. The sequence continues at coordinate 148,880,769 of NC_046660.1, forward strand.
CAAAATTTTCATATTTACTGATTTCTTAAATTATATCTGTTCTCTTTTGATCTTTAATTTTATATCTTTTCAAACATTTCATTATAATTTTCAAAAGAAATATTTTTAATAATATTGTCACAAAATAATAAAATGAATTATACTCTTTGGGATGACTGAAAAATCCCAAAAAATAAAATTCCCGACACAGTAAAATTCCCGAATTAGAATATTCCCGAATAATCAAATTCGCGAATAATAAAATTGCCGAAAAATAAGAATACCGATTTGGAAAATTCCCAAATAATAAAATACACGAATAATAAAATTACCGAAAAATAAAAATACCGAATTGGAAAATTGCCGAAAAATAAAATTCGCCAATCCTAAAATTGCCGAAAAATAAAAATACCGAATAATAACATTCTCGAATAATAAAATTTCAGAATTATAAAATTCCCGAATTGGAATATTCCCGAATAATAAAATTTACGAAAGTTTATAATATTACCGATTTGGAAAATTCCTCAATATTAAAGTTCCCTACAGTTTATAATATTACCGGATTGGAAAATTTCTGAATAATAAAATTCCCGACAGAAAATTGCCGATTTATAAAATATTCGAATTGGAAATTTCCCGAATTGTAAAAATCCCGAATTTTAACAATTAGAAGTTTTTCTAAATGCATTTTATTGATTACAAATACAACAATAAGATATTAGTTTCAAAAATTATTTTTAACATTTAAAATTTCCAAGCTTATTTTTTGAATTAAAAATAGTAATAATTTTAAATAAAATATTTCTAGATAACGCATGTTTTTTCGATGTATATAAATTTATTGTAGCTGCTGTGTTCGGAAACTTTTTTGTTCTGACTGAATCTTCGCAGCTTCTGTCTAAGTCTAATGCTTTGGAGGGTACTGTAATGTAACCATTTATTATAGGTCCGTCCACTCAGCGCCGCCACCAAACCAAATTGAAAAACAATGTAAAAATGTTTCAGAACTTCAAATTAATTACATGACGCTTGAAAATTCCCCTCTAATTATAATTTTCCCCAAAACTACCCTTCCACGTGATCGTGCAGCACAACATATATACCCAAGTGCGAAGTCACATACGGCCCAACATTGACCCATAGTCGGCAAAAATATTGCTGAAGCTCAGCTGCCATTATCGCGCCAATGACGGAATGATAACTATGGCCTGCACTTGGCAGCCAAGGTTTGGCTGTCATTGTCGGCCCATCACTGGGTGCGAGTATTGGACCAAACCCGGCTGCCATCGTCGCCCGATTGTCGGATTGATAACTATGGCCTTGACTTGGCAGCCCAACACTGGGTACCAATACTGCTATAGTCTAAGGTCAAAGGGTATGACAAAAAAGATGTTTAAAAAATAAATATTAATTTATTGCAAGTACTTTGAATATAAATATTAATGGTCCTGTTTAGATTGAATACTTATATTACATTTTGAACATTATATTACAAATAAAATTTCTAACGCTACGCGGTATCAAACCTCCATCTATATACCTAAATCTATCGCCTAGCAGTCAGGAGTGCTAACCACTGCGCTAAACCGACAAGTTGAAACTCTGTGAAAAAGCCATCCTCATAAGCTGCAGTTCAGAAAAGTTAATGAACCAAATTTTAACCTTTCCATTTCTAATTATTTATTATTATGCGACGTTCTGTAAATGTAAAATACACTAATTGCTAACAGGAATATCAATACAATAATTTTTAAATAAATAATTTGTATCGATTACAATTTTCCTTTGCATATGTTTTGTTTTTCTCCGTTGTAGCCTACTTCACAAATTTTTGCAATGACAGAAAATGTAATTTTTCATAAACATCACAAAAATTTAGTAACAGAACTTAACGAATTTCATCGTGTACTATGACAATTTTTCAATAAATTTTTTTTATATCTTTCTTGTAAGATTAATTTATTAGGTCCTAAAAGTGAGACTTGGCAAAACAAAGTGCCCATTCTGGGCCAGAGCATCGGTGGAGGATCGGAAAATATAAATAGCCAATATAGGACTTTGGGACGATTTAAATAAAACATGGTTTTCCGTGGTAAAAGTGACACTTGGCTCGTGAAACATGGTTTCCCACACTAAAAGTGAGACTTGGCGCAATAAAGTGCTGATACTGGGCCAACCATAGGTGAAGGATCGGCAAATAGAAATAGTCAATATAGGCTGCCAGCACCGGCTCAACACTGGGCCGATTAATATGCCGATATTGGCCCAATAACTTTAGCCGACCTTTGGCTGCCAAAATTGGACCAACACTCGACCGTGTATTCACCTCCGGCAACTCGCACTTGGGTATGTATCAAAAAAGCATAAAAAATAATATAACTTAGAAAACACTGTTAGAATATTTTTTATGCTCTTTTTTGGTTCACCGATCATATATAATACGTTCCCCAAAATCTACCCCTAAGACGTACGTGTTTTTTCAACTTTTGAAATGTTTTTAATCACTAGAGGTACGCGTGTGCGTCTTAGGGGTAAGTTTTGGGGAACTTATTATATATTATCGGAGAGCAAAAAAGAGCGAAAAATATCAACTAACAGTTTTCTCTAAGTTTCAGTCATTTTTATGCTTTTTTAATACACACACACACACATGCACACATATGTTCCGCTGCACACGATGTGTGAAAGGGTAGCTTTTAAGGAAAATTATAAAGAGGGGAAAATTTTTAAGTGTCATGTAACAATTTAAAGTTCTAAATCATTTTTACATGGTTCAAGATGGTTTAAAAATTTTTTAAACGTTTTTGCTTACGAGGGGTACGTATGTATGACTTGAGGGTAGTTTTTGGGGACCGTATTATATATATATATAATATTATATATAATATATTATAATATACATAATACATTAGGTTGGTTTCTTCTACATATTTTATGTAAATCCAAGTGCGAAGTCACATACGGCCCAGCATTGGCCCATAGACGGCAAAAATATTGCCGAAGCTCGGCTGCCATTATCGTGGCAGTGGAGAAATGACAACTATGGTCTGCATTTGTTAGCCAAGGTTTGGCTGCCATTGTCGGCCCAACACTGGGTACCAATATCGGACCAACCTGGACGCCGGAGTTAGTTCACAAACTGATAAGAAATCACTTAATTTTTCATAGGACGCATCTGCTTCATCCATTTATCATTAAACGACTGCATATCGTTCGAATATCTAACAAAGGATGAATTGATGACTACTCTCTCCCGTTTTATTCATATTAAAAGAGTAGTTTATAACATCATTTTATTTTAACAGAAGCATCAATTATGAAAACGTATACCTATTTAGATTTAATAAACAAAATTGCAATTTTTGCGTTAGTTTTATAGTTTTTTGGTAGAAAAAAAACTTTTTTTACCGGAATCTACCAAGGAATGAATTGATGAATAATCACTTCCATTGTATTCATATTAAAAGAGTAGTTTCTAATGTAATTTTATTTTCAGAGAAGTCTCACTTATTAAAACGTCTAACTATTTATATCTAATAAACAAAATTGCAATTTTTGCATCATTTTTCGCGTTTTTTTGAAGAAAAAGCCTTTTTTATCGATATCTACCGAGCCATAAACTGATGAATAATCACTTCCATTTTATTCATATTAAAAGAGTAGTTTCTAATATAATTTTATTTCGAGAGAAGCCCGCGTTATGAAAAAGTATACCAATGAACGTTTAATTCACTAAAGTGCAATTTTTGCATTATCTTTCGAGTTTTTTGGCAGAAAAGAACACTTTTCTTACCGAAATGTACGAAGGAATAAATTGGTAAATAAACACGTCTATTTTATTCATATTATAAGAGTAGTTCTTCTTTATTCATAATGTGTCCTCTAAGGGTTTACATGACCTCCATTTCTTGCATCCGCTTACATATATTTTTTGAAATCTTATCCTTACTATAAACAATTATTTACAACTATTTACATAAGTCTTATATCTAGTTCCTTATCTCTATTTCCTGTAATAGCGCAACTTAGGATTTGTTAGCAAACGAGTGATCGAGAGAACGAAAGCGAGAGTGCAAGCGAGAGAGAGCATGAGAACTCAAACGCAACTTATATTTACTTCTACTATTACATAAACATTACTTGCAATCTGTACGCTTCTTATCTAAGTGACTTCGGTCTCCTTTTTTCTTTCACTTTTTCATACCTCCAATTTGCCATTATTTTAACATGCATTCTTTCATTTTCTCTCATTCTCTCCTCTAGCACCCTCCGACTCTTTTATCCATTCCTCTCCTAATCCATCCTCCCATAGAATCCTAACCACATCCTCTTGCGAGCTTCCTTTATCTTCCATTCCTCTCCTATATCCTTCCCATACATGCTCCCATGTTTCCTCCTCCCATTCACATTTTCTACACTTTCTGTTCTCTTCTTTTTCCTAATACATTCTCTCCCTTACCTCTTTTCCCAATCTAAATCTTGCTAGTCTTGTCCACCTTCTTTGTCCCCAACTTTTTTCCAAATACTTTGGAAACTCCTTTTTTTATCATATTATATCATTTATTTTATTTCGAATCTTTAATCATCTCCCATCTTTCTATTACTAATTGTCTTTCCCTCGCCCTTTTTTCCATTTCTTCATAGTTTACTCCAGTCCCGTATTCTATTTCTCTATCATCAAAGAACTCCCGCCTTTTTTCTTCCCAACTCGTTAATTAATTTCTCCCTTTCCTCTCTTCTACCTCCATTAAACACTTTCTGGCCAACTCCCCTTCCTTTCCCTCCCACAGCTTCGTCTGACATTTCGATGCTCTCTTTCCCGCTCTAATACCTTGCCTCCTCCTTTTCTAAATCTCATTATCGTTGTATTTTCCACAATTAAATTCAACTTTTTTCCATCTAAGTATTTCTCTAATCCTGTGATTAAGCAAGCCATCCCTTCTTCATCCTCTGCCATTAACACTATCTCGTTTGCATATGCCAGTGTATATATCTTTTCCTTTTCCATCCTAACTCTTCTCCAAACTTTTCTCCTCATTTCTTCTTCTGAGCATGATGTCAATATATTAAATAAAAGTGGGCTCAGAGAACATCCTCGCCTCACTCCTCTCGCCAACGAGAAACTATCTCCTACTTGAACTCCTACTCTTAATCTGCTTTTTATCTCTCTAAAAATTTCCGATTCTCTCTATATTAATCCCTCCATTATGCCCTTTTTCATCAAAACTTTTTCTATTTCGCCTCGGTATAATGAGTCATATGCTGCCTTTAGTTCCACAAAAATTGCTATCATTGCCCCCTTTTCCCTTTTAATTCTCTTATTTACTAGATAGTACAGAACATATATGTTGTCCATCACCCCCATTCATTTTCTAAACCCTGTCTGATTTGGTGGCTCTATCTTTTTTTCCTCAACTTCTTTCTTTAATCTCTCCGACAAAACTGTTGCATATACTTTGTGCAGTGTTGGTGTCAGGGTCACACCCCTATAATCTTTAACCTCCTCTTGTTTGCCATTCTTCACTATTGGTATCACTTCTCCTTCCTTCCATAACTCTGGCCACCCCTCTCCTCTCCATACTCGATTACACATTATTCATGCTCATTCCTCTAGTTCCTTCCCTCCATATTTACAAACTTCTTTTGGAATCTTATCTACTCTCCTCGTGACAAATCCAAGAAATATTACTTCCATTCTACAATTTCAATATCTTAGCTTACTCTTTTTCTTATTTTCTTTCTCTATTTACTATATTCTATACCTCTTATTTCGTCCTAGCTTTCTCCGCCTCTTCCACAAACCGTTTATTCTCTTCCTCCATCTTTTGATTACACAACTCAGTATACTCTTTCTTTTTTCCCGATATTCTTCCATATAATATTTGTCTTTTCTCCACTTTCTTAATTCCTTTCTGAGCTCCTTTTTTCTCCTTACAGTCCATATCCCGTCCGATTCTATTCCCCCCTTTACTAACTTTATTTTTGTTTGTGCACTCTAATCTTCTTTTTATTTCGACTATCATTTTTTCCATCTCCTCATCCACATTTCCCTCTCCCATTTTGCTATTTCTGACCTTTTCTCTAAACTGTTCTTTTCCTTCCTTTGACCAATCCCCTTTTCATACACTTTTTACAGTTGCTCCCCTTTTATTCATATTTCTATTGCTTTTTTGGAAAATGATCCGAATCAATATAATCACCTATCTCTAGTTTCTTGACCTTCTCTCTCACCTTATCATCCACTATCGCATAATCAATTACTATTCCCCTTTCACCTCCTGAGCGTGTATATTCTCCTTTCCCATCTCCCTCTATATTTCCGTTTAAGATAAACCATCCCAACTCCTCCAAGCTCTTCAACAATTTTTTCCCTCAACATTTAGTACCTTATCTTTGGATTTTCTTTCTGTCTCTTCTCCCCATTCCCTTCCTCCTCTGTCTCCTGCTGTCACATTGAAATTCCCACCTATTATCAGCCTAACCTCTTCTTTATTTTCTTCAATCATTTCTTTCATCTCCTCTGCTTTCTTCTGCATGTCACTGTTTACATAAACCCCCACTTCCTTCCACTTTTCTCCCCTACCTTTATCTCTTTTACTATTAATCCTTCTCTTTATTCTTTCCTCTCTTTCTTATCTTTTCCTATTATATATTCGTTTCTTACTCTCATCACCATTCCTCCTATTTCTCTGCCCTTTTTATTCTTCCTTTTTGCATTTTGAACTTGCCATTTGTAGTCTCTTGGAAATCTTCCCCTTACTATTTCTTATTTTACTATCTCCCGTCCCTTCCTTGCCTAGTTTCCCGACAGTTTATTTCTTACTATCTCTTCCGTTTCTTCATCCCCATCCCACCATACTCCGTCTATCTGTATTCTCCCATATTCAGCTCATGCACACTTTCCCTTTTTTCGTTCCTCTTCCGCTATTTTCCTCAATTTATATTGTATCTTCCTTTCTACCCATGTCAAATCATCCTCTCTTCTCTCCGGGCTTCCTTCCGGGCCACCCTTTCTTCAGTTACTTCCCTTCTAATCTTATACCCTTTATTCTTTTTCTTTATTCCCTTTCTTTCTTTTATATTATTTTTTCTATTTTTCTCACCCTTTCCTTCTCCCTATTCCCACTCTTCCCACCTCAAAACGCCTGATTCAAGCTTTCTATCTTTTTCAATCTAATTTTCAGTTCCTCTACCTTTTTATTAGGCTTTCCTGCTTTTCTAATCTTTGCTCGAGTGACTGCATCCTGTTTTCTAGTTTTTCCAATACTTCTTCCCATTTCCTAATTTCTCTCTTGAGCTCGGCCATTTCCCGCCTTATTTCTTTCTTTATTTCCTCTCCCCGTTTCTCCTGATTTTCCTCATATATTCCCATAACTTCTACCATTATTTTTCGCACTTCACACAACTGCAAATTTTCATTTTCTATTTTCCCTCTACACAAAACTTTTTCTTCGTCTTCCTCCTCTTCTTTTTCGCCCGCTCCAATTTCTTCCTTTCCCGGTGGCGTTCTATATATTTTAGGATTTTTAAGGGTGGATCTTATGCCATTTTCTCTTCAATGCTTCCCTTCTCCGCTCCATACCTTTTCCTATTAACAAATTTCTCAATTGATCCAAAACTCTCTGCCCTTAACCTCGCCTCTTCTGCTGCTTTTTGTTTTTCCCCTTTTATCCTCACACTTCGTATTACCAAATCGACAATCGACAATCTGACTCAATCACTCAAAATATCTCTCACTTTTTCAATTCTATTATTTTTATCACACTGACTCTCACTCAAACACACTTCCTTCATACTCTGCCCATTAACTCACCTCGAATCTCACTGCAATTTACCGAACTTAGCAACACACAATCACCGCTACCAAACACTTTTACGCCGGAAACGGAAGTCCCTATTAAAAGAGTAGTTTCTAATACAATTTTATTTTGTGAGAAGCCCGCATTATAAAAAAGTATGCCTAAAACCATTGAATAAACAAAAGTGCTATTTTTGCATTATTTCGCCACTGTTTTGGCAGAAGAAAACCTTTTGTACCGAAATCTATCAAGGGACAAATTAATAAATAATCACTTCCATTTTATACGTGTTAAAAGTGTAGTTTCTAATATAATTTGGTTTCCAGAGAAGCCCGTATTGTAAAAAAGTATACCAATAAACATCTAGTACGCAAAAGTACAATTGCTGCTATATTTTTCGAGTTTTTTGGCTGAAAAAAAATCTTTTTACCGTAGTCTACCAAGAGTTAAATTATTGAATGATCACTTCCCTCTGATTCATATTAAAAGAGTAGTTTCTAATATCATTTTATTTCCAGGAAAGCCCGCATTATAAAAAAGGATACGTTAAACATTTAATGAACAAAAGTGCAATTTTTTATTATTTTTCGAATTTTTAGGCAGAAAAAGACAAACTTTTTTTACCGAAATATACCAATGGATAAATTGATGAATAATCACTCCCATTGTATTCATATTAAAAGACTAGTTTCTAATGTAATTTTATTTTGAGAGAAACCCGCATTATAAAAAAGAATACCTATTTACATTTAATAAACAAAATTGCAGTTTTTGCATTATTTGTCGTGTTTTTTGGCAGAAAAAACTTTTCTCACCGAAATCTACCAAGGGATAATATTGATGAATAATACTTCCATTGTATTCCTATAAGGAGAGTAGTTTCTAACATAATTTTATTTCGAGAAAATCCCGCATGATATAAAAGTATACCTATTTACATTTAATCAACAAAACTGCAATTTTTGCAATCTTTCTCGAGTTAGTTGGTAGAGAAGAAACTTTTTTTACCGAAATCTACTAAGGCATGATTCGTGAATAATCTATTCCCTTCAAACAGTCTTAAATTATTTATCTTATTTCTAAACGCTTGCGACTTTGCCCTGCGCTTCCATTTTCTCTTACTATTATCACTTTTAAATTTTGACTCTAATTCGCAACAATACTTCGTAACTCTCCTTCTTTCGGATTCATTTTTTGGATTTTTTTCTACTATCCTGTGCAACCAGCTCTCTCTCTCAGATCTTCTAACCTTCATCATCCATTCCTTGCCCTGACCATTTTCATTTAGAATCTATTTAATTCTTTCCTCTGTACTACCCCCTTCCCCTTCGTCCCCTAAACACCTCTCTAACACATGCAACCATGTTTTCAGCTCATACCTACATACTCTACAAACATTCTCTTCTTCATTCATTCAATACCTGTATACTCTTATACCCTCTCCCATTCTGAATCTCACTACTCTATTCAATTTGCTCTCATTTTTAATCTTTTTCAGGTACTCTGGTTCCCGCTGCCCCTTACCATTCTATACCAGCTGTTGTACCTTGAATCTATGATTTTTTCCCATCTTTCGTCACCTTGCCTTTATCTCTTCCTCTTTTTCCTACCATTCTGTACCCCTCTTATGTATACCACATGCATGCCTTATTTCGTATTTCACTCTCAAAACACAACTCAAAAATCGCTTATGCAAACTTTCTATGATTTTGTGTTCTTTCCATCCCCAGATTTCCAAACCATAGCTTAACACTGACCATACTAATACATCAAACATCCCCACTCTCATCTTCCAGTCATTTTTTAACCTTTTTGTCCTACACCCCATACATGTCCCATTACTTTACTCGCGCATTCCGATCTCTTGCTCACCTGCAGCTCGCTTCTTCCTCTCGTTTCGAACATAAATCCTAAGTAGCAAAACTCATCAAATAACTCTACCACCACGCCATTTATCTTCAATTCGTACTCTAAGCTACCCCTTTTATTTCTGAAATACATAATTTTGGTCTTGTTCACATTAATTGTTAAACCCTTTTCTCTCACATGTTCTTCTAACACTCTCATCAACAAGTTCATACCTCTTTCATCATCCGATAATAGCACTACGTCATCTACATATTCTAGTGAATACAGTTTTCCCGTTCCTAGTGTTGTCCCTCCTTTCCCTTTCTTATTCAACTTCTCCTTTAAATCTGCCAGAAGAATACTAAATAGAAGTGTACTCAACGGACATCCTTGCCTGAGCCCCCTTTCTGTCCAGAATTCCTCACCTTTCTTATCTCCTATCTTCACCCTTATCTTAGTATCCAAAAATATTCCTTTTATCCTCTGTATTAAACCTTCGTCTACTCTTCTTTCTTTCATGGGTGCCCATAAGATCCTCCTGTTAACTGAGTCAAATGCTGCCTTAGAGTCTACAGACAATGCAACTAGCTTCCCGTTTTCCGCCCTAGGTTCCTATTGGCTAGATAGTTAAGCACGTAGACGTTATCTATGGTTCCCATCCCTTTCCTAAAACCCGTTTGGTTGTGTGGTATACTTCCCTTCTCTTCCACCTGTCTTTCCAACCTCCTTCTAAGCACTTCTGCATAAATTTTATATTTCACGGACCTGAGTGTGATACCTTTATATTCCTCGGCCTTTTTTCCTTCTCCTTTCTTAATCAATGGCACTACCAGTCCTGTCTTCCACTCCCCCGGCCACCCTTCTCCTTACCATACCTTGTTGCAAATCCTCCACATCTCTTCCCTCACCCCTAATCCTCCATATTTCAGTGTTTCATTTTCCAAGCTATCTTCCCCTGTTGCCTTGTTTCTTTTAAACCTTGCAATCGCCTCATTTACCTCATTCCTACTAATCTTGTTTTCAATTTCCTCGTCACCATTTACCACTTTTGTGCCTTCTCTCTTTACCCTATATTCCACTTCTCCTAGCAACCCCTTGAAGTGCTTTGTCCACTTTTTCATTCCTATTTTTTCATTTATATTCATCTTGTCTCCTCTTTCCCTTTTTCCAATTTCCCTCGGAATTGGAAATTCCGAGTCTTAGCTCCTTCCTTACCTTATCTATCGCTCTTTTAAGATTTTCTAGCAGTGCGTCAACTCATTCCCCTTCCCAACCATCTATTTCCTCGTTTTCTATTTCTCTCTGAATTCTCTCAACTTTTTCTCCCCCCAAATGCCCATTTTCACTTTATTTTCTTTCTTTCCTTTCCCTGCCCCCATACTGCCCTTTGAGCTACCACATTTTATTGTCGCAATTACCGGAAAGTGTTCTAGGCCTATCACGTTGCCCACTTCCATTCTAACCATCCGCCTCCTTATTCTTTCTTCTGCCAGAATGTAATCTATTACGGTGTCCCCTGTAACCGCGTACGTATATTCACCTTCTTCATCTCCACCTGTATTACCGTTACAAATGAACCATCATGCCTCTCCTAGTATGTCAAGTAGCCTCCTACCCTTTTGATACATTTCGTTTTGTTTTGATTTTCTTATAAAAACTCCTTTTCTATATCCCATACTTCTCCCCCTTATTCCCCGGCCCATGCATTCAAATCCCCTCCTATTAGGACCAGCCTCTCCTCTTTCTCCTCTATCCATTTCCCTATTGTTCTCCATCCTCTCTCTTCTCCTCTTCTTCTGTACACGAACACTACATCCACAATAACTTTCCATAATTTTATTCTTCTAACCATTCTTCTATCCTTTTCTTCTATATACTCTCTCTTTTCTTCCTCTACCACCAGTCCCTTTCTTACCCTTGACAACATAACAACCATTCCTCTCCCTTTCACGTGCTTGTTTCTTGCTGCTTGCATCTTCCACTCATATGCTTTCGTTAATATTCTTTTCCAGCATTTCCACTCTTTCTCATCCAGTAACGTTTCATTCATCATTATCACATCCCATTTCTGTACTTCTCCCCAAAATCCTTTATCCTCATTTTTCAGTCCTGACACGTTCCAGAAAGCTACTTGCACGTCGCTCTTTTTGTGCTGATCCCCTTTATTTCTTTTATTCAGATGCTCTTGCCGTTTTAAAACCCCCCGCGACTCTTGCATTCCCCTTTGCATGCTCTTTGTCCCCCTCATTGACTATTCATTTCCTGCCCTCCCTCAGTTCTTCTACTTCATCGTTCGAAATCCATATCTCTCCGTTGACCCATATCCTATCTCTGCCAATTCTTACCCTATTACCTTTACACCTCTCAGTCCATGCCTTTCGCTCGATTAGCCACTTTCTTCTCCTTCCCACCAAATTAGATCTTTTTCGTTTCTTTCATTTATTACATATCCTGTTCTATTTTCCTTTCATCATCCCCCGTTTTTTTCCCTTTGCTATGTATGCTCTCGCTGCTAATAGCGCTCACTGACTGTTGCCACCTATGCAGCAAATCGTGCGACCCCGAGTTTCCCGATTCCGATCTAAGAGTTTTTTCCAAAATCACGTTGTAGATTGCGCATAACCGACATGATGCTACCCTGTTAACTGACCTTCAGCCTAAGCTCCCCCCCTGTCACGTTCTATCCTCCCCAGAATTTTAAAACCTTTTTCCAAAAACTCGCCCTCCTGCACTGATTTCTTTTGACAATTTGTATCTATATAACCACTTTTCCCTTCTTACCCTTCGAAATCCTACTTACGGCCAAGAAACCCAGTATATCACCCAAGCCAAATTAATTTAATTCCGACCGAAGCCTGCATTATAAAAAAGTATATCTATTAACATTTAGTAAACAAAAGCGCAATTTTTGCATTATTTTTCGAATTTTTAGGCAGAAAAAGACAAACTTTCTTTTAACGAAATCTACCAAGGGATAAATTGATAAATAATTACTTCCATTTTCTTCATATTAAAAGAGTAAGTTGTAATACAATTTTATTACAGAGAAGCCAGCGTTATAAAAAAGTATACCTATATATATTTAATAAACGAAATTAAGTTTTTTACATTCACTTTCGAGTTTTTTCTCAGAGGAAAAACTTTTTTACCGAAATCTACCAAAGAATAAATGAATAAATAATTACTTCCATTTTCTTCATATTAAAAGACTAGGTTCCAATATAATTTTATTTAGAAGGAAGCCCGTATTATAAAAAAGTATACCTATAAGCATTTATTAAACAAAATTACAATTTTTGTAATATTTTGGAGTTTTTTGGAAGTAAAGAGCCTTTTTTTACCGAAATCTACCAAGGGATAAATTGATTAACAATTAAAACAATTCCATTCATGTTAAAAGAGTAGTTTCTAATACACTTTTATTTCGGCAGAAACCAACATTATAAAAAGTATACCAATGAACATTCAATGCACAAAATTGCAATTTTTGCGTTATTCTTCGAGTTTTTTGGCAGAAAAGAACCTTTTCTTACCGAAGATAGCGCTTGATTAAAGTCGGATGTCGGAGAGCTTTGTATTTTTTCTAAATTTGTATTAGTTATGTGTCTATTTGGTGATATATAAGTGTGGAATAAAGTGCTATATGCACACATAAACTATTTTGTATAATTGTAAAAGTGATCGGTGACAACAAAGGTGAATAGTTTATGATTTAAAATCTTCTGTGGTGGTTTGAAACAGATTGGAGTGTGGAATATAGTAGACTAGTCCTACAAAACAGCTGATTTGTAGGCAATACTACTTCTGAAAACATGCGGCACTTTAGTTCACTTTACAAGACTTTGTTAACTTCGACCATGTCCAACCAAGAGCGGACCTGTGGGCAGTGCAATGCTGAAATTGCGGAAAATGCATATATTTTTCCATGTGAGAAACACTATCACCCCGTGTGCCTAAAATATGCTGTCAGTAATAGCACAGGTATAAGAGAATGCTGTAATTATAAACCGAGTAATAGTTTTTCTCTCTCCTACACCTCCCGTGAGTGTCACAATGATGGAAATCAAATCAATTTTAAAAGCACTGTATGAAAAAGCCAAAAATGAGTCGAATTTCTTCATTTCCAGTCAGGTTAGTTTAATTCAATAACAGATAAGCAGTGTCTCAACCTACTCTACAAATGTTGATGACGCAGTAGAGGGAATCGAAAAGCTAGAGCTTAAAGTCCAGAAACTTTAGGTTAAGGAATGTGGTCACAACTCCAGTATCTCACCGGTTACTGAAAAATCTGTCACGTCTTTATGTATTGAAGAAGTCACTGGCAGATTAAATAAGAAGAAAAACGTTATTTTATTGCGCTGCTTGGAGGAAACTATCGAGAGTGAGCAAGGTAGATCTGAAATCCAGAAGCAAGAAACAGTAAAAATTTACAACTTCCTCAAACTCATATATTATTTACACGATACAAACTACATCACATTCTTAAGATTTGGTAAACGCCAACAGAGTTCTGCTCCACCTCGGCATATTCGAATAATCTTTGCCAGAGAAGAGATCATGTGGGAAACCTTACGTGCGTATTGGAAGTGGAAGAAAGTCGAGACTTCACAAGAGAACACTGTGAAATACTGTCTGGCCAGAGACTTGACTCCCCTCTAAAGATCCCGTCAGCTGGAGGTAAGGACGAAATTAAAGAAACGGTAGGAAAGAGGAGACATGGACTTAATTATCAGAGAGGTGAAAGTTTATTTGCTTTAGTGAAGCGGTGACAACAGGTGACACCTTATGTCAATAACTGAAGTCAGATCTAATTAACCCGTCAGCGCCCCTGGGTGCCATATGGCATCGCTGCGAACGCAGACGCATAATTATTTTTATCGCTCGTGATTTTGAATTTCCCGCGGTGCGACCACTCTGCGTGTGTTATGGAGGTTTCCCCACTCCTATCGGTGCATATTTAGGCAAGTTCTCGGCCTTCTTTCCACTCTCAGCGCTTGGGAAATACCCTCTGTTTTTCTGCGTGGCAAAAATGTCTTCGAGATCTCGGTAAGTAGGTGATAAATTTTATGTTTTACAGTATGCTTGTGTAATCCAGTGTTTAT
>NC_046660.1:148895599-148899938 GCF_010883055.1 Belonocnema kinseyi
GACAAAACCTTGCACGTACTGTATCTATACTTAAGTGATCATTATACTTGAGTTTGAACGAAATCTGAGACAAAAAAAACCTTGGGCGCTGACGGGTTAATGATTTGATAATATACTATCAAAATGTAAGGGTTCTAAACACGGAAATTCCATTTCTTAATTAATCACTTCATGTATCTCATTATGACACAATTGTATTATCAGAGACATGGCTTAAAAGTAATATTGATAGTTCGGAGATTTTCGATCCATATATATTTGATGTCTTTAGGGATAATAGAGTAAATAGAAAAGGGGTGAAGTATTAGTTGCATTAAAAACGAAGTTTAATGGAGAAAGTCTAGATGTCAGTCTAGTTATTGAAGAATCTCCCAAGGCCAATGCTGTAGCAGTCAAACTTACACTACAAGGTACTTTATTTCTTTTAATTACAATTTATATACTCCCTGACACCCCTATAGTAGAATTTGAAGCTTTCTTTGAGGCTTTATCGAGCTCACAAACTATTTGGTCGTGTAATATAATAATTATAAGTTATTTCAATATACTAAAATTAAAGCAGTAAATAGACAAACAAGTATCTGATCAAAGATCATCATTGTTAAGTAGTTTTAAGAATCTACATGAACTATCCCAATATAACGATATACATCATTTTAATGAGAGGTATCTAGATGTAGTCTTAGCTTCATTTCCATGTGAGGTTATAAACAACGAACTTCCAATATTGCCTTAGATATGCATCACCCGCCACTTGTGATTAAATTTGAGGCTTCTCTACCTAGATATTCTCAAAGATTAAAGTTGAATAACAACCCACAATATAAGCGTTATGATTTCAGAAAATGCAACTATGATATTGTGAAAGACTGTCTAAAAAAATACTGATTAGGCTTTTTTCAGTAAATGAGAGAACATTAATGTTGATGTAGACAAGTTGCGCATAAAGACTACCTGCACAAAGTGGACTTTGATATACAGAAAAATCCATCATCCAACTGGTCTTATGTCAACAACACTATAAAGGTTTCAAGGATTCCTGCAGTAATGTTTTCAATAACCAAGATTTTAACAAACCTCAGGATATTGTTAATGCATTTGCTGATTTGTTTCTAAAAGTATACAAGCTTTCTACGTTATGTGCAGATGGACATGATTCTAATGCACTTAGGTTTGTTGGAGATGGGTTTCAGGTGGATGTGGAATTAGTTGTAAGCAAGCTGCAAATGCTAAAAAACAAATTAACTTCCGGCGTTAAGAAAATACCTAGTGTTTTTATACGTGTCATGAGGAGTTAGCTAAACTATTAAGTAGCGTATTAAACCTCGCACTAGCTACTGGAAAATTCCCCGACTACTGGAATTTTACTAAGAGTTGTCCAGTTCTTAAACCAGGCGATAAATCCTGCACTGCGAATAATAGACCAATCTCTATCCTGTGTAACTTCCCTAAGGCTTTTGAGATGAATACAGGTGATGTTCTATGGTCCTATCTTTATCCCGTGCTCTCTCCATCGCAACAAGGGTTTGTAACTCAAATATCTACGGCGACGAACCTTGTTACTTTTGTACAAAAAATTGAAAAATATTTCATCTGGCACAGGCAAGTTGATGTAGTATCAACTGATATATCGAAGGCATTTGATTGTGTGAGCCATGAAAAGATAATTAGTGATCTCTCAAGACTAGGCGTGTCTGATAAACTTTTTAAATTGTTGCGCTGTTATCTAAACGAAAGGAAAATTGCTGTTATGTATATAGGGTACACGTCATTTCAATTTAAACCTACATCGGGCGTACCTCAGGGCTCGAAACTTGGATATTTCAGTAGATATACAGGGGGGTTTCCGGCTCACGATTCCTACCTTACCGGCATCGAGAAGCTTCGACCTATAGTGGTTCGTGTCGGTGCTAAGCTTCGAGAACGTTCTCGAAGGATCCTGATGACGTCACGATTACGCAATAGTCTGTAGCCAAATCCATGTAAACAGGTTCCAGGTTATTGTGAGAAAAACAAGGATGATTTATAGCTTCCTGACAGATAAGAAGTTCGTTAAATGCGCAAAAGATGCAGGTGTATAGGTGAAATTTTATATGGAGAGCTACGTATGGCATCCTGTTTTGAATATTTATTTGATTTATTGCTTCCTGCTAGATCATACTTTAGCTAAAATGCCTGCCTTTAATTGCTTAATGCGTAAAAGATGCAGGTGGACAGATGAAATTTGATATAAGCCTTATTTGTTTAATGCGTATAAGCTTATAGAAGATTCTAGGAATCTCCTTTGCGGGTCTGTCTTTCCTAAGAAAAAGGAAGAGAGATATATTTATGGGAAGGAGAATAAAAGATTCAAGGTTATTTTCAATGACGCATTACATTTTGCGATGTTAAAAAATTATATGCTACGCGTGTTGATTCCAATGGAGAAACTTCTAGAACAATGTTTCATCATATGATGCAATATCGGACAATATTGTGCAAAAGTCTTCAGAAATTGGTGGAGGGAGTAAGCGTCTATAAAATAAGGTTAGCTCTACTCCATTATCAGTTTATTGCCAGATGTCAGATTGTAAATAACAAAAGCAACAAGAGCTAAAAAATCGTTTAAACGTATTTCTAAATAACGTTCGAGAATTAAAAGAAGTGATACAAGCGCGAAACGATTTACATACATTAACGCGAAAGTTTTATATGGTGAATATTAACAAGTGAAGATGGATTTCGTAAAATTGAACAAAATTACAGTTAACAACGATTTCCTTCCAACGGAGAAACTGAAGGATCTGGAGCTGAATAAAAGCTACGAAATTACAAACATTATAACAGTAACAACACAATTTGGAGTGCGGTACATCTTCACAGTAGAAAACAAATTTACTGTGTTTCTACCAACAAGGATGACGGATCTGCTGAATGAAGATGAAAATTTGCTGCTAGGAATGAAAAAATTCAACGAAGATGGCGATTTCTGCATTCGGTATTTGGATGGACACTTGAGTTCCATCGAATTTGTGAAGAAAGCAGTATAAAGGGTCCGCAGTTTCTGAATTATTGCACAGTCTGTGACAAGCTTCAGTGAGATATTCATCATGTCTTATACACCACGAAACCAAATGTTACATACGACCTCATACAACCTGAATTCATCATTCACAAAGCAAATTGTCGTCGGTGCTGGCTTTAAAAAAGACGGAAATCTCGTTTCATCAGTGAAACTACAGGCCAGTCATCCTCGTTCAAGTGTGACCTTGAATCCTGAAGAGTGGAAATTATTCAAAAGTTACTTCAACCTCATTTCCCTGTTTTTTGATGGTCAATAGAAGCACCAATGCATCTACTGCGGAAATTTCCATATACATATGACTGTATCGTTTGGTGATTATATAGTAGCTTTGGAGCAACATCAAGAAAATCAAAATACTATCGGTTTGTGCTGCAAGAAACAACGTTTGCTGTTCGCCAGGAAGTCAGCCCTTGTGTCGACCGGTATCTTCTGGATCTGAGTGTTATGCCGTTTGAACGTACAAAAGTTGTCATTATCGAAACTATCGCTAAAAGTATTTGGCGTAAAGTGAAATCACCATCTGTGAAAAGTGTAAAATCTTATATACGAAAAAATTATACAAGTTTAAAGAGTAAGGCAATGAAAAAATTAATATTTGCTAATCTTTTGCGTTTTGAAATTCTGGTTCTTGAAATGATTACTTTTTACAATCAGAATGTGTGTGAAGAAGTGATTGAGAAATTACATGAACTCAGATGTTTAAATGGTACCTTTATACATTAACATTTCATGTATTTTGTTGGTAAGAAAAATCTAAATAGAATGTAATTTAAACCAAATTCGCCTTTTTCATTTACTAGATTAAGGATAGGTAGATATGTAAGTAAAAAGATATATATGTTTTGCAAATAATCAACTTTATTCAGAAAAACTTAAATTTCATACAAAAGATACTTATAAACTAGACTTATCTATCTAACTATTGTGTGAGTCATCGAAACCTAACTATTTTACAAATAGCTTATTTCCTCTTTTTTTCGGTACTTTTTCCACAAGATAAATATCTGGATGTCTAACTTTGCCTAGTTCTTGTTCATAAAATCTACCTGCAATAGCTTTACCTTGATAATCTTTAATCATATACGTCACTGGTTCAGTATTCTTGACATGACTTATAGTAAATATTTCAGTGGTCCAATTCGGTGTGTGGCCTTTCTCAAAAACATGCTTGCACTTACTTATACAGTCTGTCAAGTTAAAGCGTGGGTGGCTTTACTCGCAGTCGGTAAGGTGTATCGACATGATTTTGGTGTCAAAATATTAAGAAGAGCTCCC
>NC_046660.1:148900038-148901475 GCF_010883055.1 Belonocnema kinseyi
AGAGGGAGCTCTTCTTAATATTTTGACACCAAAATCATGTCGATACACCTTACCGACTGCGAGTAAAGCCACCCACGCTTTAACTTGACAGACTGTACGTACTTTATCTCCAACTTTATATTTCGCTTTTTCAACAGCTTGTTTTACACTGTAATTTTTGTATACATTAAACAACAAATTTTTCTCCTTTTTTTTAATAATACCTTTTGGTTTTATTGGAATAGTATGATGTCTACTATCATTGTAAGATGAAACTAAATCTTTCAAACTATCTATCCACTTGTAATTTTCCTGTAAGCTAAATTGCATCCACATTTTATTCTTTAAAGTACGATTATGTCGCTCGTAAATGGACGCTTTTAAATTACTAAACGTCGAGTACAAATTTATTTTTTATCGCTTCATAAGATTTTCAAATTGCGAATTGTAAAATTCTTTTCCTCTATCAACTTGTAAATTTTTCGGTATGCGCCCCTCATCAAGTACAGATTCCATGGCTGTAGCTACATCTTCACCCTTCTTGGATTTAACGGGGACAGCCCAAGCAAATTTTGAAAATATGTCAATTACAGTTAAGATGTACTTGTATCCTTTGTTTACTCTCTCGTATGGTTGCATTGCAACAAGATCAGCTTGCCCGGTCTCATCAATGCCACGAATATCGAAATGCCGACGTTCGTAATTTCGTCTAGCTGTTTTGTGCAGCTCCTTCACCAACTGCAGCTTCTCGGTGTCCATTTTTGAGTGCATTCAGCCTGGTGTCTATTTGACTAATGAGGTCAGAATTTCGATACACCAATTTTTGAATTGATTCAACATCAATGTTCGCATTTTTAAAAAGTTTATCTGTGGAATTTGCCAGAGTTTCAATCATCATTGTATTATTGACTACTTCAGATCGCAAAGAAGCTACAACATCAAATATAGTCTGAAGTTAACGCTGTATCGTATGTTGCACTATATTCAGATTCACAGCATCATATAGTTCATGAGCTTCAGCCACTTTACACAGCCTCTTATTATTCATGTCATAATTTCCTTCAGATGTGACTTTAAAGCCAATTCCAGGAGGACCGCGATTTGTACTCTGTGCTCGCTTGGAATGACGTACGAATACATCGATACTCATCTTGAAAATGATGAAAATCTTGCTAAACATCTATTAATATATAATTTCAGCTTCTCGTAGTTCTTCGATAATTGATATAATTTCGTTTGGTGTGACTTGGATTACCAGCTGCTTGAGACGCTAGGAGTAAGCGTAATCGGTCTACCAATTCATTCGGATCATCTCAGTAAATGTAATCCATTAGATTTTTTTCTCTAGCAATCATATATTGTGGGATCATACCTTCACCTGATAATGATTTCCCGTCTTTACTTCGTCTATTTGAATTTTTTGGTGGAGATGGCGGAATTAATTTCATTATAAAGTTT
>NC_046660.1:148901575-148903805 GCF_010883055.1 Belonocnema kinseyi
GACTCTTGATGTACTTTTTAAAATAAAAGTTTAAGCAAGCCTTTACTTTTGGGAAAATTCAAATTACCCACATGAATATAGTTCTGACTGAAATTTATCTGAGAATCTCCAATCATTAATCTATCTTTCGTTAATTTTTTTACTCCATACATATTATCGAATTCTCTACTTCGTTTGCCTAACAATATGAGGTACTTGTTTGCATCATCATCAATCCATGAAGATGTAGGCATTTCAGTGTTGTTTTCAGCTTCAGTAGCAGTTGATGTTTCTAAATTGCTGGGATCTACATTCTCATCTGCTTCTTCCTCACAGTCATTAATTGATTTATATGACAAATCATCGTCATCAATACTTTCTTCAGCCGTGTTCTTTGCTTCGTCTTTCCATCTAATTGGTTCAACTTTTTTCATATTCTTGAAACCGCCAACAATTTTTTCGAGTGGATTAACAATGGGTCAAAGTGTCACTTAATGTGCGCTCAACTGTTTCTGTGCCCAACTTTATTAACCTATGTTTTCGTCAAATTGATTCACTAGCTCTAGCAATTTATTGCAAAATATTCTTTTGCTTTTGAAAATTCTCCTGACGCGAAGAAATGTTGATGCATCAACGTCTAAGTTGTGACTGTTTTTACTTTGATCATTACACATGTATATATTCTTTTTCCAGATTTATGAAACAATCAAGACCTTTCCTATATCTACCCTGGTTAAGATTCCTATCCTTGTCAATTACAACGAATCCTTACTTGTCATCATTCCAGCATGTTGAACACACATTTGTAATTTGTAAATAAGCCATATCAGTATTTACATGATCATCATAAATGTGCTTTAGATTCATTTCATCTTGCTTGAATAACACAAGTAAATTAACATTGTCGCGTACAAGATGTTTAGGAATATGAGCATATGTCTGACTCAAGTAAAAACAGTCGACATCCTTATGTCTACCCATGGAAAAGAATGCTCTTATATTATCTTGTTTCTCACAAGCCACATCATAAAATACAATTACTGAGTTGGATTTCGCTTCACTTGGCGTTATAACCTCTTCATGCTCATTTAAAGGATAGTACTCAACGCCATCTACTGATTGAAGGACTTTTTCCGAAAATTCATACTTTGGTTGCTTTAGAGATTTTAAGTAGACGTAAATATTTTCAAATCTCAAACCATTTGGATGTATCAGTAGAGCCAGCAAAGCATTTGTCTTTCCACAGTTGGAAGGTCCACAAAATATAGCTCGTACACTGTTTGGTAGCAAATGTCCGTGTCGTTTTTATCTATTCTCTTTTTGAACAAGCGAATCAAAATTTTGAATAGGTAGTTTTACAGGTTGTGCTTCAAACTGCATCTTGACAAAGACTGACTGGAAAACCTATAAATATCATGGTTCTATAGGTTGATCTTCAGTCTGAAAGTATCACTTGCATAGATATGATCGTTCACAGAGGCAAAACAGTCAGTTGTAAACGAACCCTGAAGCAGGCAAGACGTGGGAGAGGCTTGCTCAACATAATCATCAACAATTTCCCGTTTGAATTGCATTTGCCTGGTTACCAGTACTGTGACCCAGGCACGAAACTAGCCAAAAGATTAGCACAAGGTGATCCGGGAATCAATCCACTGGACGCTGCTTGCAAAGAGCGCGATATAGCCTACTCACAAAATAGAGAAAATATAGAGGCTAGAAACTCAGCTGACAGTGTACTAGCTGAAAAAGCTTGGAAACGTGTCTTTGCTCCAGACGCTGGTATAGGTGAAAAGGCAGCCGCTTGAGGAGTTACAAACGCAATGAAGGTGAAATCAAAATTTGGGATGCGTCTCAGCAAGAACAGAAGACCTACCACTACACTGAGAAAAATTGATGCTGCAGCTAAAAAGTCTATGATTTCAAGCAATGATGTAAAAACTGCCATTAAATCTGCACTCAGAGGCGCACGTGCAGCTGTCATGAAGGCTGGTGGAAGAAGAAATGTGAATAAACCTCGTATTCTACCTGTACCAGCCAAAGTAGGAGGATTTTTACCCTTCCTTATACCTGCTTTTGCGGGTTTCAGTGCTGCTGGAACACTAGCTGGTGGAGCTGCGGGAGTAGCTAAAGCTGTGAATGATGCAAATTTAGCAAAACAACAACTTTCAGAGAGTAAACGACATAATGAAACGATGGAAGCCATTGCTTTAGGAAAAGGTCTATACTTGAAGCCATATAGACAAGGATTAGG
>NC_046660.1:148903905-148916367 GCF_010883055.1 Belonocnema kinseyi
CGATGAAAAAGGACCAGGAACACATTGGTGTGCCTATAAAAAGATTGACGGCAAAATAATTTATTTCGATAGCTTCGGTAATCTTCGACCACCTTCGGATCTCATCAAGTATTTCGATGTTGGTAGCATAAAGTATAATCACGAGAGATATCAAAATTACGATACATTCGTATGTGGACATTTATGTCTGCAATTTCAATGCAATCAATTAAAATCTAAGAGTACTTTTAATCTGTATAAGTGTTGAAATTTTCAATATAAAGTCAGTTGAACGCTACCTGTCATTGACACTAACATTATCAGGAACTTCTTCAATCCTGGAAACGCACTACTTTTCTCCAATTGAGTTGTCTCCTTATAAAAATTACGCACTTGGACTCGTTGAATTTCTAACCATTAATTCAATACCCAATGTAGACATTGGCCATAATAAATTTTATGTGGGTGGTGAAATAATTGAAATACCTACAGGAAGTTATGAAATAAGTGACATGAAGCGCTATCTACAGAATGCTTTGGTATACAAGGGTATTGAAATTCATATTAAACCAAACAATAATAGTTCAAAAAGTGAAATTTACTGCAGTCACGGTATAAATTTGGAACCTAAAGATTCCATCGGTCATTTGCTAGGGTTTTCACCACGCAGACTAGAAGCTAAGCAAGCTTATGAATCTGATCAACCGGTATCAATCATAAAAGTGAATTCTTTAAGAATTGAGTGCAGCGTAACTACAGGTGCATACATTAATGGTCAGAAAGTACATACTATTCATGAATTTTTCTCTCTAGTGCCACCTGGATATAAGATAGTGGAAGTACCATCTCATGTCATTTACTTACCAGTCATTATGCAGACAATAGATCATATACAGCTCCGTATAGTTGATCAAGACGGGTATTTAGTCAATTTTCGTAGTGAAGTTGTAATAATTAGACTGCACATCAAGTCTCTCTAATAATGGGTATCGTTTTCAACCAAAAGATTGGCTTTGGTTATAATAAACCAGCACAATGTCACAAACTAATCAGTCGACAAAGAGCAGTCAAAGGGTTAAAACCTCAAAGTGCTCTCTTCCTAAAAAGTCTAGGCCTGCAGCTCAGAAAAATAAGAAGAGAATAAAGAGATTTAAGATTTTTTGCACCTGCATCTGTCCATTTGTCTATCAGCAAATGGTTATTTGTCATGGAAGGGGAAATTTTGAATATTCAAGCACCAATCATCTTTTATGAGTCAATTGCACACTGTGAAATTTATGCACATCAGCCTTATGCCTCCTCGTCCTTCAACAATAGTGATGAAATTCGGATCGTTGTGGAAAATCAGGACCAGTGTCTCTTGCCGAGCAAAAGTTCACTTCACGTACATGGAAGAATCGTAAAAACTGATGAAGCGCATGTGACAAACACATATTTAGTTTCTAATGCCATCTGTCATTTGTTTGAAGAAGCAAGATATGAAATCAATGCAATAGAAATTGATAGAAATAAAAATGTTGGTCTGACTAGTCTCATGAAAAATTATGTATCTCTAAATCCAGGACAACCACGATACATACAGAATACTGGTTGGCTTAATGTAAATAATAACAATCAATCACTAACTAACGTCACTGGCTACTTTGATGTAGCCATACCTCTTAGCATGATATTTGGTTTTGCTGAAGATTATCACAAAATCATTGTCAATGCTAAACATGAACTCATTTTGACCAGATCACAGAGTACATAATACAAATGCCATCTTGCAAACAGATCCTCTTGAGTGGTATAAAATTGAAATCAATAAAATAGAGTGGTTATTGCCTTGGTTATTGCCAAGCATTAGACTGCCTGATTCACGAAAATTTCAGTTGCTAAAATGTATTGAAAAAGATCCATCTATTCCAATAAGTTTTCGAACTTGGGAACTATATGAATAGCCCCTAGTTCCAGTGACTTCAAACCATGTTTGGACTGTAAGAACTTCAACACAATTGGAAAAACCAAGATTTGTTGTACTTGTATTTCAAACAAACAGAAAAAATAATACTACTAGAAACTGTAGCAAGTTTGATCATTGCAATTTTACTAATGTAAAACTACTTTTAAAAAATCAATACTATCCTTATAGTAATTTGAATCTTGATATCAATCGAAATCAGTATGCTCTTCTTTATGAAATGTATGCAAACTTTCAAGTTAATTACTATGGTAAAGAACCACAACTACTGCTATCGAGAAGAGAATTTATAGATCATGCACCTCTAGTAGTGATTGACTGCTCTAAACATAATGAGTCACTGAAATACGGGCCAGTTGACGTTCGTTTGGAATTTCAAACTAGTGAAAATTTTCCCGCTTAAACATCGGCATGTTGCTTAATTTTGCACGATCGTATAGTTGAGTATAAACCAATGAGTGGGGTGGTGAAAAAGTTGGTATAAATTTGTATTGAAAGAATTGGCTATATTACCACTCTTTGATGAAACAGGCAAAATACCATATTCTTTCCTCTTTCAACCAACCTGCATGTGAAAAGACGTTCCACCAAAATATAAGTCTATAAACAAATGGACAGAGCGCAATCATCACGGAATACCATGGAATGCTGGTAAATTACTGTATACTTTAGTACCTGTAAAACTCGAGGATACTTTAGAAGATGCATCAACAATTTATGTGAAAGGATTGGAAAAAAAGAATTGGTTGAAACAATCTGTAGAAATATCATGCGAAATTGTTGACCTGCTTGATCTGAAATGTCCTTCACTGCAGAAATTGCGTGAGATGTATGAATTTGAAAATATTATGTGTACGAATCATATGTATAAAAATGCTTCCAATTGCGCAATTGAAAATGTAATTTTATTGGAAGATTGGATGATTTCAGAAGAGTACTTATACGCTGATAATTATTTATATTTAAAGAGATAAGAAATGTTTTTTCCATATATATTTAATCTACGTATTTTTTAGCATATAATGTACTGATTTTTTTGGAAAATAAATAAAAAAGCAAATGAAAAGAAACTTGTGTGTGTTTTTTTTCTCAGGGTTCCTTGTCCTTATAATAAGTGCGAATAGTAGATATGCGAAAGGGTAGGTCAGTTAACATCGTTGGCATTGTGGCTTCAAGAAACGTCCTCAGCATTGGGAGATTACGTCTGCTGGATCAGGCTGCATCCGATAGCTAAATCAGTTCAAGAAAAATGCTCTGCATTTAACTTTTTTCAATTTAAATTGGAGCAAATAATTGTTTGATTTAGAGAAATTTACATAAAATTATATTTTTCAGGGTTGTATTAAATAAAAAACACCATTTTATAATTAACTATTTTTATTTTTATTTTGCAATAACTTGTGATTTGTACAAACGATTGTACAGTTTTTTCGATTCCTTCTTATAGTTTTTACATATATACACTTTACATTATATTTATATCATAAAAGATTATTTGCATTCCAACCACTACATACTATAAATCTGACACATTAAGCTTTTTCTATACAATATATAATCTGTCTCTCTCACTCCTACACTCATATATACAGTATATTCTATCTCTCTTATTCCTCCACCCATATTTCACCTCGTTTTTGTTTTTCTTCTCATATATACAATCTTAATAGCCTACAATGACAATTTTTTTCTTACATATATACAAATAATCAATAATTATATACATTTTCACATTGCATCGACTTCCATGGGATCATGGGCTCTATATTTATATCCCCATGGAAGAGTATCTGTAGTACCAGGGAGCACATTTGATTGTCATCATGCCAGCTGAGAGCAATCTTATCTTGGATGATAGTGTGCACTTCGTGTTTTCGGCTTCGGATTAGGTGATGAGTTTTAATCAGATTCTGACAAGAAATAAGAGTCTGCTTATAGTCATCGAATGTTATGGTTTTCAGTGTTTATCCTTTTACACCTTTGGCTCTCTTTTTTTCAACTTCTTCATCCAAAACTTTATATGCATATAATTTTGATCTGAAACCCACAAATTCGGTCATTATTTTTCCGTTGCATTCATCTTTCATTAATCCCAAAACTTTTTTATTTTTCAGAGGAATTTCGTAAACATTGTCTGTTGGATAATCTGATGTGTCAAATTTATGGATGTCTCATTTAATATATTCGTAAAAATTGGGAACAGTGAAATGATAGATGAGACTGTCTGTATCTGTTTATAGCAATTTTGCAGAATTTCCAAAATTGGGTAGAATATCGTTCTAATGAAAATCATACGTGATGATTTTTGAGATATCAAGGACTGTGAAACCAATGTAGATAGGTTTATTGAAAAAAATCTTTGTTTTGTTCATTTAAACAATAACCATATTTTCATCAAATATGGTACAGCTATGAAAGTTTGGTTTAGCAATTAGAGCTTTCGCTCCACATCTCCTCTCCCATTTTGTCACAAGCTTGACATCTTTGTGCTTCCTAACGTTTTCCATAGTCTTTCCAAAAACAGAATTGTTCATCAATTTATAGAAATTTTTCTCAAATTCATTAGTTGCTCTTTTTCTGTGTTCAGTGTTTAAATCAATATATTCTTTTAGCCACGCCTTTTGCTTGAATTTTAGCGCTCGATGAATTTTAGTTAGTTTCATGCCTAATTCTAAGTACATTTTTAGGTTTCGGTAATGTACATAGTTTTTCTTTGGTAGCAAATTGGTTACTAATTTTGGAATCTGACATTTTGAACCAGGAGGCACAAAGTGTTCAGGACATAATGGAAGGCCCTTGTGCAAATCGTGAAGCTCTTCAGGATATTCTAGTTCCACTTCTAGAATGTAACCTTCAGGTGAATCATCGGGCACATTGAAAAAGTTTGGATCATTTTCGAAATTTTCAAAACATTCAAAATCTTGATATGGTAAAAACTCACTCATAGCTTTACCATACTGATTGTTAATATCCAAATAAAAAATGTATGATTCCGGATCGCATGGATTAAAATCTTCCCCCATAAATCTATTGTTTGCTTTTGCAAAACGGTTAGAGCATTGTGAAACGCCACCTCTGATTGCTTTCTGAATTAAGAGTAGCATTTCTACATCAGTCTGTAAGTGTAGGTCGATTTCAGTGTACTTTATACTGTCCTAAATTTTGCAAATTAAACGTTTCCCACATTTTACAAGCGTGTTGATAATCTTCTTCAGAAATGTGGCAATCGTTTAATTTGGAATAAAATTACTCTTTTGGGGGTAAACTGTCTTCCTCTAATTTCTTCCAACTATCAATGTAGTCGTATGGAAAGACACCCTTTCTTGTTAACAAATTGAATTCACTGTACTTTTACAAAATTTTATAGTTATAGTTTTTTCGCTGTCATTGAGATATGAGGCTAATTTTTCCCAGCTACTCGGCATGAATCGGAAAGAATCGATAAATCTAAGTTTAACTCTAGTATTTGGAACATCTTTTGTAAATAAGATATACTTTTCTTTATTTACAGGTAGTAAGGAGACATGTCCCTCAAAACTTTGTGCTAATTCTTTAAAGAAAAAGTGTGACTCGTAGCCAGATAAATTATGAAAAACTACTGGAATGATATGAGAGTCTTTGTAATTAATGTTGCAGCTTCCCTGTGCTAGACCACGGTACTTACATGTGAAGTGACAATGGTCGCGATGTTTAACATCATCTTTCTTGAAATCTTTTTCGCAAATGTGACACAATTTTGCATTTTGAAATTCTTGTTTTTGCCTGGAACTTAATTTTTCCATTGGTACTGGATTTTTCAAAAGAGAATTTACTTTTAACGCTAAATCTTTTAATTATTTTATAAACCATTCAATGCAATCCTTTTCAAGGTTTACTTTAGGTTCTGAGGTCGAATCGTTAAAACTGCATTTTGTACAATACGCAACACTAGTAGGGGTATGCTTTTGATACGCCGCTTTATCTGTTTGTCGATTTGTAACTGGTTCCAGCAAGCATTCAATGTCTGCATATACTGCAAATGGTACATTTTCTTTGTATCTGTAATTTTAAACTTTAATATGTTCCTACCATTCTCCTCTGTTGGAAGCATGACTCTACAATTATTCAGATTTTCACAATAAGCTCTATGGTTAATCAGAGATTTTTCAAATTTAAAGTGACACAAGCATGTATCGCAGAACCATGTGCGACCCTTAGAATTTGTGAATTGTGATTTTATGAGTCGAGAGAGGTTTTTAATCGTTGCGAAATGATACACTGGATTACTTTCAGAGTCATTGTTATCATAATCAAAATCAGTATTTCCAATCATTAGCAGGTGAATTGTTGGACATTTTGATATTTCATTGCTTATATAAAGAGGGACAATCTCATCCTTTTTCCTATTTTCCTCATGTTCTATACCAAATAAATTCATTTTTAGTATTAAAAAATTTTATTGATTCGATATCCCTACCCTCTTCTATAGCACTAAATTTTGCTGCAAGAATAACATTCGTTTTTAAGCCCCCCACAAAAGTTTTCAAAGCATTTTTTAGTCTATGTGTAATAATTATTTTTGCATCCATGAAAAAATAATCTAAATCTTTATGTGTTAGATTTATAACCAAACCTGTTCTGACTCGACTTTTAAAAGCATACTCCAGATCCTTCCATCTGATTCTGTCTCCTTTCCTATCCAAACCTTCATTCACGCCAGTTCCACTCTTCTGAAGTTTCCTGAATGTGCGGTTTTTGCATATCAGTAGACCAATTGTTGACTGCAATTTATTTTTTTCCCCCAGAGAGAGATGCTCCTTTCCTCGCCTCAGAATTTTGTTTAAACTCCGAATATCCTATGTGCACTGATGTGTCCAGTAGGCAATTTCGGAAGTTATTGCATTTTCATGCAGCACTTCATAGGCATCTTCATAAATTTGAATAAGTTTTCTGCAGTCCAGTGAGTCCATTTTGATTAATCACTCGATGGCTAGCAGAAAACTGGAAACAAATTTTTCGCTATGAAGTGACTGTCATACTCCAGAAATTTCACAAATAATATTTTCGACGAATTGTATTGAGTTTAAATTTAAAAGAAAAATGTAATTTAATTTGATTTTAAATTTAAATAGTTTAATATTTTTAATCTAGTTTAAATTTAAAAAACCATAGAAGATGCACTAACCAATTTTTAAGAGACACCAGGCTTCCTATCTTCACTGCACAGGTGGCATATGTTGACGTTCGTAATAATTTTTTAAAAGAATGTTCGCAAAAGTTTTCTTTTTATGATGAATTGTATAAAACACGAAAACAGTTCCAAATCTCTATTAATTTTCACTTCATTTTAATTTTGTAGGCTTGTGTGTATTCAACAAATACTTGATGACAACTGAGGGAAATGTATGCAAAGCGCCCTTTTATAGATGCACATTTGTTATCCTTGTCTAGTAACATATCTTCCTCTTTGTCTAATTGTTCTAGAACCTTCTACATTATAATCCACACGTGCGGATATAATTTTTCACATCGCAAAAATGTAATGCGTCATTAAAAATAACTTTGAAGTTGTTTACGAAAAAATTACGCAATAACATTTGATGATATCATTCATTATAGAAAATTCAGTATAATAGAAAAAAAATTTTTAACGCTGAATTAAATCATCCTCGATTCTCTATAGTCGAAGAGTAGTCTTAGTGGATGATTGACAAAATTGGAAATATTTTATTATAATTATTTGTTGCATTTTTATAATTTTCTTTTAAATCTTTAACATATAAAAGGTAAAAAATTGAACTTTCCAAATGAGAACTGAAAGGGGAGCATATATCTGTGGATAAAAAAGGCATGCGACCTTAGCTCGAATATCGTTGCATCATATAAAGAGCGATAAGCGCCGGGCAGTGTACTCTTGGTATTTACTAAACGTCCATGAAAGGTCTCGAATTAAATTCATGCTGTCTATAATCTCTCTCTCGAGTCTCGAAATTGTTTTTCAGTATCTTGTTACATATACCACGTCCATAGGTTGACGGACCTAACATATGGAAAAGAATGAATACGAAAGCGAACGATTGCGAGCTGTAAAAAGAAGTGATCTCTCTATAGAACGATAGTATACGATAATGAAATGTGTGCAGCCTCAGAATGCCGATGTATGAATGCTTCTGCGAGTTTAAACGTGTGTGGCTATTATCTCTGGTCCTCGCTCGCTACTTGATACTAGAATAAAGCAACAAGCATCTCTGAATATATGACCTACCATAAAAATGCTTTTTTATTTCTTTCTTACCTTCGATTAACTTCAAATATATCTTTTTTTAATTCTAATTTTTCTCGAACACTTTAGACTCCAGCAGAATGTTTTTCACAGGCAGGAATTTTTAGTCAAAGCATCTTCTATCAGTAATTTTCAAATTAAATTAATAATCAAACAGGATGCTATGCATAACTCTCATATCAGATTTCATCTGTCCACCGGCATCTTTTACGCATTTAAAAAATAAAGGCAGGAATTTTTAGCTAAAAGTATCATCTATCAGGAAGCAATAAATCAAATAAATAGTCAAAACAGGATGCCATACGTAGCTATCCATATAAAATTTCACCTATACACCTGCATCTTTTGCGCATTTAACGAACTTCTTATCTGTCAGGAAGCTATAAATCACCCTTGTTTTTCTCACAATAACCTTGAACCTGTTTACATGGATTTGGCTACAGACTATTGCGTAATCTTGACGTCATCAGGATCCTTCGAGAACGTTCTCGAAGCTTAGCACGGACACAAACCACTATAGGTCGAAGCTTCTCGATGCCGGTAAGGGAGAAATCGTGAGCCAGAAACCCCCCTGTATATCTACTCCTTTGCTTTTTGTGGTAAATATAATGGGATTGATGGTTGTATAAATAACAAAATCCTGCTGTATGCAGATAATGCTGCAATTTTTAAGCCTATTGATGACATTCATGATTGCTATGATCTACAGGCAGACGTAGATAATTTCCCTGGCGGACCGAAGGAACCGAATAAAGCCTCTACACAGTACCCGTGAAGACCCCATTGTGTCCCCATTCAGTTCCTTTTTAAAAAACTAGAAAAAAAGCAAAATCAACTTTTAAATGGTTGAAATTCGGATTCTACGTTAAAATTCCCTATCGAAAGACACCGAATAATCGCGATAGTTTTTTTGCAACGATAAAAAATTTAAAAAATATATAAGACGTATAACGCCTGTGGTTATTCATCAATTCATCCCTTGGTAGATTTCAGCAGAGAAAGTTTTTTTTCTGCCAAAAAATTAGGAAAATAATTCAAAAATGGCACTTTTCTTAAATAAATATTTATAGCTATACTTTTTTATAATGCGGGCTTCCCTCGAAGTAAAATTGTATTATAAACTGCCCGTGTGGAAATAGCCCGAGTTAGCCCTGGTACAACAACGTTTCTAGTCGGGGATTGGCCGGGCTATGTCTGTTATTTAAGAGCCTAACCGTGCGCTGGTCAGGGACTTGCTGGACAAAATTTATATCAAAACCCTAGTGGGGTGCTGACTGGGCTCTGATCGGACGAATCTTATGATCGTATATTCAGACGGTAGGTGGCCGGGCGCTGATTGGCAATAATAAAATTGTTAAGCTTTGTTTATGACTTAATTACTTTTTTGATTTCATTAAAAAATGGATGCGTATATCCGCATGGATGTTCGACGCGTGAAAATATATTAAGTAAATATCTTTTTCACACCACAAATTTTAAGGTTCCATTAGTTCAAGACTTTCAAATCATGCATTTTGTGACAAAAATTCGAAGACTTTTTTTTGAAATTCAAACGTTGTAAAATAGTATAAAACACCTAAAACCCAAAACCTTACACGAAAGTCAAAAAACTTTTATCATTAAGAAATTTTCAACGTTCACGATTGAATTTCTGAGTCCTGTCGTTGAAAATTTTTAATGTTCATAAAAAATTACATTTTCTGTCACTGTAAAAAGTTTTAAAATAGTCTAAAACGGGAAAAACCAAAATATCACTCGAAGAAAAATTGTAATCGATTTAAATTATTTATTTTAAAGTATTTTACTGATACTCCTGTTAAAAGTTATGTATTTTATATTTACGTAATGCCGCATTAGAAAAAGAGTACTTAAAAGTTGGTACTTTAAATTTCCTGAACTGTAGCTTATGAGGATGGCTTTTTCAACGAGTTTCAACTTGTCGGTTTAGCGGAGTGGTTAGCACTCCTGACTGCCAGGCGTTAGATTTAGGTATAGATATATGTAGGTTCGATACCCCGTAGCGTTAGAAATTTTATTTGTAATATAATGTTTAAAAATGTAATATATGTATTTACTCTAAACAGGACTATTGATATTTAATGTCAAAATACTCGCAATCATTTAATATTTATTTTTTAAATCTTTTTTGTCTCTGAAAGACTACGTGAAAATAGTTATTGTTTCCTGTATGCTGGGCGTGTGGAATTATATATATTAATACGCTTCAATTCTATAGTAAAAAAGAATAAAATTGATCCCCTAACTCAGTGACAGATGCTCTTTGTACAATTGAAACATGAATGATTCAAATCTAGTAAAGCCAGCTCCCGACTGAAAGCCGGGCTCTCTAGCTGTAGACTGGCCAGCCCCCGACTTAAATTTCCACCCGGGTACTCTTTTAATATGAATACAATGGAAGTGATTATTCATCAATTTATCTCTTGGTGGATTTCATTTCATTTCACTTTATTTCATATATATTGAATAAATCCTACAGTCTGAAGACCAATTACAGGATTAAAATTTTACAAATTTCGATTATTATACCTATCATAAACATATTATTCATATTATAAATCAAACATATATTATATAGCGCATATTTTACAAATCAACCTTTCAAAGATATTGGTTATAACGAGTTAGGAGATATACAGAGTTTCATAGTGATAAATTAAAAATTTGCACTAAATTATCGTTGCATAATGTAATTATTAACATTACTTAAGAAAAAGTGCAAAGATTGATTAAATATGTCAAAATTTTGTCGAGAAGAGTACATCGAATTATACATCTTGCACATAGTGTCTATTGGCGTTGTATATGGAGATCTCGATCTAGTTACGTAAAAAGGTTCAACTTCTCTCGTTTCATCTTGGGGCACAGGGAGCGGAACTTGAGATATCAGATCAGAACTATTAATTGCACCCGATCATATTTTAAACTCACTTTCATTTTATTCATATTAAATGAGTAGTTTCTAAATTAATTTTATTTCGAGCGAAGCCTGCATTATAAAAAAGTATACCTATAAACATTTAGTGAACAAAACTGCAATTTTGCATTATTTGTCGAGTTTTTTGGCAGAAAAAAAAAACATTTTTTACCGAAATCTACCAAGGGATAGATTGATGACTCCTTATTTCCATTTTATTCATATTAAAAGAGTGGTTTCTAATATAATTTTATTTAGAGAGAAGCCTCAATTATTAAAATGTAAACCTATATAAATTTAATAAACAAAATTGCGTTTTTTGCATTATTTTTCGAGTCTTTTGGTAGAAAAAAACGTTTCTTCACCGAAATCTACCAAAGGATAAACTGATGACTACTCACTTCCATTTTATTCATATTAAAAGAGTAGTTTCTAAACTAATTTTATTTCGAGAGAAGTCCGCATTATAAAAATGCATACCAATAAACATTAAATAACCAAAAGTGAAATTTTCGCATTGTTTTTCGAGTTTTTTGGACGAAAAAAACCTTTTTTCACAAAAATCTACCAAGGGATAAATTGATGAATAGTAACTTCCGATTTATTCTTATCAAAAGAGTAGTTTGAAATATAATTTGATTTAGAGAGAAGCCAGTAATTCTGGGAATATGTTCGCCTACCCAACAGTAGTTAATCCACAAACTTATAGACCAGGATTACCAACCCTCCCCAAGTGAGGGGGGGTTGAATTTTCAACCCCAATGCCTGCAGGGGTAGTTTCAAACGCCTGTAACTTCCTTTCTAATTACGCGATTTAAAATTTTTATGAGTGTTTTGGAAAGTGTTTTTTACACGCTTTCATCCTATTTTATTATTTATAACAAAAAGAATTGTTTAAACAATTTTATCAATAAATCAATTGTTTATTTAAATTTTTTCGCAATTTAGGCATCTACGATTTTTTTTAAATAGTCTCAAAAGAAAGCTTGACTTTTTTACTATGAAAAATGTCTAATAAGAAAATGGACAAATTGAAATTCATTGAGTTACAGAGCCGGTTGTAGAGGGAGTCCTCGCGCTCGCACTCGGGCGTTATGCGGCAGCATACCGCGGAACAGTTTTCAAGTATGCCATTTTTTTGTATTACTCACATTGACCCAAAATTGCATGAAGTCATCGGATAAAACTATTCTGTAATGTGAACCAGTAAGTTTGAAGAGTTTAAAAATTTTTTAAGTTATTATGAAAAAATAGTAAGTAAAAAGCACTTTCTTAAAAATGAACAGTATTTTTCTGAAGATAAATGATTCCTCACTATTATAA